>NC_135391.1:2955000-3020000 GCF_051989625.1 Stigmatopora argus
CGGGAAAGTAAATCGTGAGTGGCGACTTTCTGTTTTAGGATCAATTTCAAATGAAGAGTATAGATGTATATTAAATTTCCTGATTTTCCCCTTTTAATTCAATTATTGTAATTTTTTAATCCATTTTTTCTGTGTTTTTAGTTCAAAAATCATTTTGTAAAATCTAAAAATATATTTTAAAAAAAGCTAAAATAAACATTGTTTTAGATCTATAAAAAACTGAATATTCAGGGCTTTTAATCCAGTTCTTTTAATCAATTTATTAAAAAAATATCTAAATATTATATCTAAAATGGTTCGGCCCAAATGAAATTGAGTCTGACACCCCTGCTCTACATTACGAAACAAACGAAAATTGTATTATATTTACAATTTTTTTCTCCACAAAACCGTCTACTTAGAAAGGGACAGTTAGAAGTGACGTTAGCTACGTGTAGCAAATATTGTTTAAGTTCCACATTCCACAACTAAAAAGCTAGAAAGTGTGTTGACTTTTGAGCGCGCCTGTTGTTCCCCTGATGGCCTGCAGATGGCAGACACGCCATTCACTAGCACGGTCGAAGCGGTTTCCGAGCGTCTCAAGACAAAGAACAACACTGGGCAAGACAAACTTGACATTTGAAGCAAGGGGGATTTGGCTCTGGGCAAATGGAGGGCTTTTGTTTATCTCAGACCCCCCTGGATTTAATTAGCATTAGAATCAGCATTCGCATTATTATTCCACAAAAAATAATACATAACATAAGCTTGACATCTTCAAAATAAGCTCAAAATGAGGTCCAAAAGCAAATAAAATGTAGTCTTAATTGTGGTTGAAGAGCTACTTGAATGATGAAGCTGGAAAAAAAAGCCCCCCAAAAGAGCATGGGTGATAATAGTGGTGTTAAAATGACCACATGAATGAATAAATGATGATGCTGACGGAAAGACAGATGATGGAAAATAAAGATTAAATTACATATCATAAGGTGACGGCGTAAAGCCACTTTGAAACTAAAAATAGTTGAATGAATGATGACGGAGGGAGAAAGAGTGTAAAATGGAATTAGAAAATCTAAGATGACATTATAAAATCATTTTGAATGATATGCAAAAGCAAATAAACATTTTTTTTTAATACAACAAACTGGAATGGTGCTGGTGGCCCCCCAATCTCATCACTGGGGACAAAAACAAACAACATAAGGCTAAATCTCGTCAATTAAATTAAGACCGGGGAGCCGAAGAGGAGGGAGGTCCAAATGAACATAATGTCAAATACACATATTAAAAATGAAAACGAAATAGCCGCGAGGATGCGAGCAGACGAGGAGATTAAAACTCAAAGGGACGCCGCCGCGTCTGGGCGCCCCGAGGTGGTGATGCTGTCGAGATGCTAACGCTAACAGTGAGCGCTGCTGTGTGACTAAACGGGCAAAACAAAGAGAGCTGAAAAGCAAAGCTTCGAAGAAAAAAAAGTATAATAAAAAAATGTGAAACACAGTAAACTACGTGTTAAAGTGGCGGCCCGGGGGCCAAATCTGGCCCGCCGCATCATTTTGTGTGGCCCGGGAAAGTCAATCATGAGTGGCGACTTTCTGTTTTAGGATCAAATTAAAATGAAAACTATAATTGTATATTAATTTTCCTGATTTTCCTCCTAAATCAATAATTCTAATTTTCTAATCCATTTTTTTCTGTGTTTTTAGTTCAAAAATAATTTTGTAAAATCTAAAAATATATAAAAAAAAAGCTAAAATAAACATTGTTTTAGATCTAAAAAAAAACTGAATATTCAGGGATTTTAATCCAGTTCTTTTAATTCATTCATAAAAAATATATAGATAGATGTATATTAAATTTCCTGATTTTTCCTCTTTTAAATCAATAATTGAAATTTTTAATCTATTTTTTTTCTTTGTGTTTTTAGTTCAAAAATCATTTTGTAAAATCTAAAAAATATAAAAAAATATTTTCTGTTTTCCACTTTAATATGGCAGATAATTAAAGAAAAATTTGGTGTCCTTTTGCAATGAAAAACAAATGATTAAATAAATGATTTTACCTTACTAAGAAAAAAAAAGCTCAAATAAACATTTTTTTAGATCTATAAAAAACTGAATATTCAGGGCTTTTAATCCAGTTCTTTTAATCCATTTATAAAAAAAATAATCTAAATATTATATCTAAAATGGTCCGGCCCACGTGAAATCAAGTTGACGTTAAAGCGGCCCTCGAACCAACCCTTGCAGTAAACAATACTACTTACCCAATAGAATCATCCTCAGTGCATTGATACGACGACCCATTTTTTTTTTTTACCGAATATCAATTATGGAAATGTGTCGATGACATCGTTATAGGCTCTTTTTATTCCCCCCCCCCATATTGGCCTCACATATATCATTAAAAAGGAGGGTGAAAAAATCCTATCAGCATGGCTAATCACCTATGAAGGAACGAGTGGGTGGCGACATCAAATTGAACCATGAAAATGGAACGGGAATTAGATGCACTTAGCCGTCAGATGTTAATGGCAGCAATCAACAGCCAATTATGAGCCATACTTGAGTACCTTGACAAGCACAGGTGTAGTCGAAGACCGATACAAGCCACGCTCGCGCATTTGCATAAATTTAACAGTAAATGCACGCTTTGATTGAACACGCAGCTTTTGTCGAGGTTACAGTTTAGCATGTTTCAAGTGTTTGGGCCTCGGGCTAATAACTTTTAGGTTTATTAAATGTTCATGGCACGTCGCATTTTTCGATGGGTTTGCAGTTCGGGTGTCAGAGGGGACTTGATTCAGGCCATGGTTGGTAAATGTAGGGCATGTGGGCTGGAAGTGAGACCTGAACGTGACCTGAAAAGGCTCAAGTCCATAGAAAGTGACCAATGAACAGAAAGAAACCCAGAAATGCCCCCAAAACTAATAGGAAATGATCCAAAATTTACCGAAAGTGACCTTGAAATACCCTAAAATGAAAATCAAGTGACGCTAAATGAACTCTTTGCCTGCCATGGACAACAATAAATGTCAAATTTACTTAAACTAGCCATTTATGTTTTTTTTAACTGTGCGATCCATTTTGAATGATCAATTCACTGTCTATGGCAGCCAATGAGTTAAAGAAAGGGACCATTTTAGATATGATATTTAGATTTTTTTAAATAAATGGATTAAAAGAACTGGATTAAAAGCCCTGAATATTCAGTTTTTATAGATCTAAAACAATGTTTATTTTAGCTTTTTTAAATATATTTTTTAGATTTTACAAAATGATTTTTGAACTAAAAACAGAAAAAAAGATTAAGAAATTACAATTATTGATTTAAAAGGGGGAAAATTAGGAAATTTAATATACATCTATACTCTTCATTTTAATTTGATCTTAAAACTGAAAGTCGGCACTCATGATTTACTTTTCTCGGACCGCACGAAATGATGCAGCGGGCCAGATTTGGCCCCCGGGCCGCCACTTTGACACCTGTGCTTTAGATCACATGTGTCAAAGTGGCGGCCCGGGGGCCAAATCTGGCCCGCCACATCATTGTGGCGACTTTCTGTTTTAGGATCAAATTAAAATGAAGAGTATAGATGTATATTACATTTCCTGATTTTCCCCCCTTTTAAATCAATAATTGTAATTTTTTATCCATTTTTTTCTGTGTTTTTAGTTCAAAAATCATTTTGTAAAGTCTAAAAATATATTTTAAAAAAAGCTCAAATAAACATTGTTTTAGATCTATAAAAACTGAATATTCAGGGCTTTTAATCCAGTTCTTTTAATCAATTTATAAAAAACAAAAATCTAAATATATCTAAAATAGTCCGGCCCACGTGAAATCAAGTTGACGTTAAAGCGGCCCACGAACCAACCCGAGTCTGACACCCTTGCTTTAGATCAATTATAGTTCTTATCTTTCATATAGCGTCATTTTAGCTGGCATTTTAGTTGATATGAACATAGCCCGCCGACCAAACCGAATTTAACCCCCCCCCGAAGACGTGCTTCTGACGCTGATCATTTATGTCACCAGGGCAAATTTCTAGCCTTAGCAAGGACGCCGGGCCTGACAAGCCACACACACTACGGTCTCCTACTCGGGCAACAGGTTTCCCCAAACGTCATCCGTGAGATCTGACTGGCAACACGCCCGGTTTACAAGTGAGCCGTCCTATCAGTGACATGGAGTGAGTCAAATATGTCATCTCTTCATCTTGAGAGAGTTCAATTCACCTTTCAGGACCGATCAAGTTCTCCGTCCTTAACCGTTCAAGCTCGTGTGGACTAAACATCCCTCGGGATATGTCGTATTTTAACAGGAGCGTGTGTCTACTTATTTTGGGATGAGACGCAATTCCCGATTGTGCTTTTATTTAAGCAGAGAAACACATTTAAAACATATTGTTAAAAAATGGCCCTTGGCCTATGGATGCAAACATATTTCATCCCATTGGACATATTAGAAAAGACGCATTGACAGTCCATTAGATATTAAGAATGAGCTCTTTTCTCCTCTTTTGTTTGCCCTCAAGCCACCTGACTTGTTCTACTTGACTCCTGAACCATTTTAATATCTGCTACCATGCTAGCATCTTCAGATATTTGCTTGTATGTATCTGCCCTTTATTGGCCATTCATTTAACACATTCAAACTAATTTAACTAATTCAAAATCTAGTGTAAATCAATTGAAATCTTGTCAATGGCAGGCAATGACAGAAATCTACTATAAAAACCGACAATGTTTTTTTTGTATTTGATTTTTTAACCTTTCATCAATTTATAATTTCATTTATTCATCAGAATTTATCGACATAATATGAAAAAAAACATCTAATATATACCGTATTTTCACGACTATAAGGCACACTTAAAAGTCATAAATTTTCTCCAAAATAGACAGGGCGCCTTATAATCCAGTGTGCTTTATATATGGATTTTTTTAAAAATGTGTCATTCATTGAGGGTGCGCCTTATAATGCGGTGCGCCTTATAGTCGTGAAAATATATATTTTTATAATCCATTGTGCTTTATATATGGATTTTTTTAAATGTGTCATTCATTGAGGGTGCGCCTTATAATGCAGTGCGCCTTATAGTCGTGAAAATATATATTTTTTATATATTTTTGTATATAGATTTTTTTTAGGAATAAATGAAGTTAGAATTTAATAGCATTTCAATCAAAACTAAATTTACACAATTGACCACACACTACAATGTTTTTGTCCTTGCCAGTCAAATTGGATTGGACGTCTAGCCCTGTCAATGGCAGCCAATGAATGAATCACAACCGCTACTATCAGTATATTTACATTTTTGGCATGCATAATCAAAAATTTGACTCCCAGATATAACAGATTCCAAGTTTTAGCAAAGTTACATTTATTTTTAAGGCTTAAGGCCTGCCCAGTTGTTCAACATGTTATTGTTGTTGGCCTTGTGTACACTACAATACCTCTACAGATGTATGCACATCCACCTTGGGACCCCAATTTTTGTTAATAACAGAATTTTTTTGGTTGCTCATAGCCAATGGTAGGACGGGCACTCTAAAACACAGCCTGTAGTAGCACACTCATTTTTTTTAAATTACAAAATATAGTCACTTACACTATGGCCCGTTTAAATCTGATATTGAATTTGCACTGTGCGACTGATTAAAAAAAGAACGTGATAGCGACATTGAGTACGTTTCAGCTTCGAAATGTTATTTATTTGCAATCCTTCGACTTGATTGACCCAGTTCACAAAACAACATCATCCAACCTGCCCGCTCAGCTTTGTCTATAGCCGAATGCGAGATCTCGTTAGCAGTTCATATTAATCACCCTGGACCCGCCATCAATAAAGCAGCCCGACGGAAAAATGGCAATTAAGCATTTATTGGCCCTGGTGTGATCGGTGTTGTCCAAGGTCATGAGCAGACATCAATGGCGGCATGTGCATGTATATGTGTGTGTAGGTTGAAATACAAAGACTACGCTCAACTTTTACCCTCTAAAACCCGTGTCAAAGTGGCGGCCCGGGGGCTAAATCTGGCCCGCCGCATCATTTTGTGTGGCCCGGGAAAGTAAATCATGAGTGCCGGCTTTCTGTTTTAGGATCAAATTAAAATGAAGAGTATAGATGTATGTATATTAAATTTCCAGATTTTCCCCCTTTTAAATCAATAATTGTAATTTTTTAATCAGTTCTGTGTTTTTAGTTCAAAAATCATTTTGTAAAATCTCAAAATATATTTAAAAAAAAAGCTAAAATAAAAGCGGCCCGCGAACTAACCCGAGTCTGACACCCTTACTCTAAAAGAAGCACTTCCTCACAAAGAAATGTCTACATACTAGTATTAACGAAAGCTTTCGCGAACAATAACGCTAAAGACAGTCCTCCCTCTTTGTCCGGCGCATTCTGCCGTCAGACGGCATTAGGAGACGGGGGGTTGGGGGGGACGAAAACGAGGACGAAGACGAGGACGAGGAGGAGATAGAGCTCCTTCTCCAGAATGTAATCTCCCTGATGTTACATGGTGCAGCCTAAACTGATAAATTGCAGATTAAATGGCGGCCACACTCCACTTCACCCCGCATCCCGCGCCACCCCCATTTGGTTCCCCACTTTTTTCTTTCTTTTTTTTCTTCTTTTTTTTGCTATTCACTGCCTTCCCGGCCTGTCAATTGCGCCTAATCGTGAGAGGCACTAAAACACCAGGTCTTGACAGAGGCAGATCAAGAATGATGAACATCTCTGAATGGCAACGGACTGGCGCCCCTAACTCTCCTGGAAGGCTCGCATCACTTATGCAGAAATCAGCGGCGGGCCGGGATCCAGGAATTATGCCCGCTGACAGGAGATGCATGAGGTAGGCATTGTGCGGCTACGGCAGCCTTGACAACTTATACTTAACTGCGGCGACGGCGACCCCGAACACAAAGGATGCGGCGGCTTATTAATGGCCGAGCATCCATGTCAATAATCCCTGCTTTTGGGTGGCGTCCAGACCCGTGCATCTTCTTGCTACTACTAAATGACACTTGCTTTTACTGCAAATTTACACGGCAACAGGCGCTCACGGCTAATTTGGCGTCCTGGACGGGCGACTAAAAGCCCCACCCCCCCTCCCGCATACAAGGCAAGAATTCCTTCATTTTTCCGAAGCGCTTTTCCTCACAAGGATCTGAATCGGTAGCGAGCCAATCGCAGGTACTCAAGTAGATGTTTTAGATATCTTTTGCCCTTTTAGCACACATTAAATTGTCTGGTGGGTGATTGGGGTGCACCTGAAACATGATGAATTCATCAGAAGAAATTTGTTACATGAATAAAAAAGTTTATGGCTCCATTTTAAACTGGATGCAGCGACGCTTTGACATGAAAATAAGGCTAATAGTAAAAAAAACTGGCATTATAATTATACAAAAAAAATGAAAAAACTTGCGTGCGCCCCCAAGTAGATTGCGCCCTTGGCATTCGCCCACATTGCCCATAATAAAAATCTGCCCTGCACACGGGCTTCCTTGGAGGAAAAAATGAATGATACAGCACCTTCAAAAAAAAATCTCATATCCATATCAATACATCCATCCATTATTTATTAATTTTCTGTCTTCAGCAAAAACCCCCCCTAGCCTAATCCATAAACCGGCACGTAAGAAAAAGAAGTCATTAAATTCCTAACCGCATGTTGTTGATGTCTTCTGTGGAAATATTTGTAATGTATATTCTAATTTTTCGGAATAAATTAGGCAGGAATGCATTTCCATGTAAATTTATGCAGTGCGTGTAGGGGGGGTGCCGTAAGATCTGCCAGATTATGCATAATTGTAGCATTGTAGCCCTCATTTCTACATCTACTTTTGCTTTGCGTGGTCATTAAATTGTAAAATAATGGCAAGCTCGCAGATTCTTGGTCCTAATTGCCCCTCCCTTCCAATGGCTTCTTCCAGACAACATGATAAAGTGCGCTCTAGGATCTATTAATAAGACGCCATTTCTAATTGAGGAGGACAGTCTTTGGAGTTTTTTTTTTGCACTGGATGCCATTTACGGTCACTTTACTCATTGGAATCGGATTGTGCTCCTTTTTGTACTTTTTGGTGGAATAACTAAATGGGTGCCATGCAATTCTGGAATATTGCATGTCATTTCTATCCCTGATTTTTGTTGACAGCTATTTTTGGCAAAAATCTGTTCATTTTCAACGAAAATTTGTTCATTTTCAACGAAAATTTGTTCATTTTTGGTGAAAATTTGTTCATTTGCGGCAAAAATTTGTTCATTTTCGGCGAAAATTTGCCCCTTTTTGTACTTTTTGGTGGAACAACTAAATGGCTTCCATGGAATTCTGGAATATCGCTTGTCATTTTTATTCCTGATCTTTGTTGACAACCATTTTTGGCGAAAATGCGTTCATTTTTGGGGGTGTTTGTGCTTATGCTAGCCAATCTCTGGGCACAAAAATTCACTCTCATGCCGATTTAAAGTGTTTACTTAGTGCTAGCATGCATGTTTTGGGGATGTGGGAGGAAACCGGAGTACCCAGAGAAAACCCACGTGGAAAAACATGCAAACTCCTGCAAAGTGTCAAATTATACTAATGATTTTTTACAGTAGTTATGATTTTTTACAGTAGATAAATATCAATATGGTATTTCTACCACTCTTGGCCAGTATTTTAATTTTTGCATTTTTTAATTACTTTATAATCCACCTATTTACGTCATTTATTATATTATAATATATATTCCTTTTGTTTAAATGTGTCCTTGAGAGATTGTTTTCATTCATTTTTGGTTGCTTCTAAGCCACCATAAAAAAACCCACTTAAACTAATTAAGAAAATAAATGGGCCGACCATCATTGTGATAAGTGACATAAATATATTTTTATTTTTCTATATTTGGCAATTTAATTACATTAAGATGATATCCTCCCACCCGGAGGCCCAATGTTGTTAACTATTTTGCAAAACACCTTCCAACCCACGACTCTAACACCAACTTGCATTATTTAAGTCCTTTAAAAACGTGTTTAAAGCTCAGCGTGTCCACTGGGGGTGAAATTTGCGGTCCCCATCACCAAATCGACGCCCCCCCCAACCCCCCCTCAAAACATCATCCGTGCTTCATCTCCTCATCCTTAAAAGCAGAAATTAATGACAAGCACAAAGCGGCTCATCTATAATTGCTTCATTATACCGTTGCGTTCTCCTGACAATAATGGTGTCGCTGGTGTTTTTCTAATTATATGGCATTTTTTCTTTTTTTTTGCTCGTTATCAAGGACTTCAGGTAATTGTGGGCAAAATAATGAGTGCCTGCTTCTTGCGTCTCTCACGGCTGGCGCATGGCAAACAACCTCGGCGCAACCCGCGGTCTTATCGAGGAGGTTGTCGAGTTGGCTTTTAACGCTTTTACGCCGCCACTCGTCGTTGGCCCCGCCGTCTCTAATGAGCAACTTGTTCCCAGGCGTTTAAGTCAAGATTTCTGACAGATCACAATTAGCCGCGGTTTTTATTGCGCTCAAAGCGTAGGAATTTGGATTTTATATCATTTGTCGTCAGGGACTTTTAAGGTAATGTGTCTTTACGCTATTTCGAATTGTCCTTCACCGAAGCTAACACCAACGTCGTTATTGTATTTTTGCGTAAGATGACCAGAGTTTTAATGAGTGACAAAATGACCTACGACGTGTTCTCACCAGTGGCGGGCCGTCAGGGCTTTCAAGGCCTTCTCTGCTGGCCTAAGAAATATCTGAATCATATATTATATTTTGTCCATCAATACTTATTAAATAATTTCAAATTGTCTGTTAGCTTCCTTTCATTGCTTTCCCCCCTGGTTGCACTGCTTCCAGATGTGTGTTTTCATATTGAAGCATTTAACCAATTACATTTCAGCCATGATTTGTTGCCAGGGTCAGAAATCCGCCTCAAGGCCTTCACAATCAGCTCTGCAGGCTCTGCTGCATTAAACAAGCGTCGATAAGACTGTTGCTTTAATCAATCAGATTTCGAGTTGGCAACACCACAATGCATTGTCGCAGGCGTAGGGATACGTCATTGCTTTCACCAACTATGATTGGCTAGTGATTAGCCAGAGCTACCAAACTATTTGGAGCGAGATGCACAAGCAAATATATTGTTGTGTTGATTTAAAGCCATTTTCAAGACGGACTATGCCAGAAATACGACAGGACAGGCTCGACTTTCAGCATTAGCTTCGATGGCGATAGAAAAGAAGGAAGAAAGAAAGGAGGATAGATATTGTGTACAGTTGATGAGTAAAATATGGCTATATTCCAAAATAATATTTCAATTGTATGAGGTTATTATTGATGATTTTTTATGTGTCGCAGCTGTAGCTGCAGTAGAGGTTTTATAGACATAAAATAGTTTTTGAGGGTTGGATTGATTCGTTGAAGGCGCTACGAAAAAATGCACGGACCGCCACTGGTTCTCACAAAATAGAGTTTTAATAGTTGCGCGATAATCGTAATTTACAAATGAACTACCGTATTTTCCGCACTATAAGGCGCAACTGAAAGACTTTAACCTTCTCAAAATAAGCCTTATGATACGATGTACTTTATTTATGGAGCAATATTGGTTCATCATTCTTTGAAATGCTTTCAAATAATATTTTGCACCATATCTAGTCTGAAATGAAGAACAATTCTGACACATTGAACCTTCCCTTTGAAAAAGAAACACATTTGATACGAGTTACGAAATACAAAAGTCACTTTTTTCCAGCCAGGCCACAAAATTAGCCTTTGTTCATAGCGTACGCATTTTCTCTAACTTTAACCGGGCATGAAAAATTATAAAAAATGTATCGACCCCCATCCTGCGAAACAACATTTCCAAACTTTTAACGCCACACAAGCATCTTGATTTCATTCATTTTCCTCCGCCAAGATTAGCGATTTGCACTAAACGCCGTGCATGCTCCGCCTTCCCTTTTTCATGCAACATTGGCAGATATGGATGATGACATTATAATAATTAAAGAACATTACAAACAGAGGGATGTTGCTATCTTGTATAATGGCAGCCAAACACTGTTATTTCTATTTGAAGAACGCATCCATGTGTGAAATAATAATACTCCCCCCCCAGGTATACAATTGTCATATTTATTTGGCGGTATAAAAAGATGAAAGGGAAAAACATTTTGGAGAAAAAAAACCCAACAACAACAACAAAAAGCGCAACCTCTTACTCTTCACTCCATCCTGGGTTCCTTTGTTTTTGAATTCTGCTGTTGCAGCATCCAAGAGCGACCGAACGTTGCCGTCTGCAAACCTCAGAGGCGGAATTAATTAGTTACTAAGAGAAAGCTGCCAGTGTTGGGGAGCGATCGGAGAGGGCAAATTTTACTTTGCGCTCAACTTTGCTAATTATCAGGTAGGATGTAATTTTCTACGTTCCCAAGAGGCACCCGGCGGAGAACTGCACCAACTAAAAAGTGGGGGGAATAAAGTATGAAACATTGACCGCTGTGAGCAAATACTTTTTCCTACTTGTTCTTTTTTTGGAGAAGCGGAAGCTCCAAAATCCACATCGTGCAGTTCTATTGTTCCAATTTTGCAACCATATTCTTCTGTGAGATGTGCTTATCGCGGGTTGTGTTTTCATTTCAATGCCTGCTATGGATAATGTTAGGTACCTGAATGTCCAATTTATTTGAAATGGGGGGAGTGGCTCCGGTTAGGGCACAGGTGTCAAAGTGGCGGCCCAGGGGGCAAATTTGGCCCTCCACATCATTTTGTGTGGCCCGGGAAAGTAAACCATGAGTGCCAACTTTCTGTTTTGGGATCAAATTCAAATGAAGATTATAGATGTATATTATATTTCCTGATTTTCCTCCTTTTGAATCAATAATTGTAATTTTTTAATGATTTTTTTCTGTGTTTTTAGTTCAGAAATCATTTTGTAAAATCTAAAAATATATATAAAAAGCTCAAATAAACACTTTTTTATATCTATAAAAAATGGAATATTTAGGGCTTTTGATTTAGTTCTTTGAATCCAATTTTTAAAACACTATATAAATATTATATCTAAAATGGTCCGGCCCACGTGAAACCAAGTTGACTTTCTGTTGTGGGATCAAATTAAAATGAAGAGTATAGATGTATATTACATTTCCTGATTTTCCCCCTTTTAAATCAATCATTGTAATTTTTAATCCATTTTTTCTGTGTTTTAGTTCAAAAGGAAGTCATGTAATTATGTTTTAGTAGATATTTTGTTGGTTTTATTGGGAAAATTGTTGTGTTCTGTGAGAATTGGTTTTGCCAATGTGTGTTAGGGATTGGTTATGTTGTGTTTTTTTCCCCCCCTGTGTGACCTGTCCCTGTGATTGCCTATTGAGTTCCCCTGTCGTATTTCCCCGCCCCCGGTGTCTCTCCCGCATGTGACCCAGGTGTTTGTGATTGTCTCGTCAACCCATGTCTGTCTGTTTAAACCCCGAGTGTTTGTCAGTCCTTGTCGGATCGCCTGTGTTTTTCAATCAAGGTAAGACAGTCAATGTATTTTAAGACACATTTTATTTATCTTGAAACATAAAAGTGGAAAACAGGATATATTGACTTTTATTTCATTTTCTGAACTGCTTTATCCTCATTAGGGTCGTGGGGGGGGGCTGGAGGTTATCCCAGCTGACTCTGGGCTAGAGGTGGGGGACACCCTGAATTGGTGGACAGTGAATGAAATAGGGCACTGGTGTCAAAGTGGCGGCCCGGGGGCCAAATCTGGCCCGCTGCATCATTTTGTGTGGCCCGGGAAAGTAAATCATGATGGCCGACTTTCTGTTTTAGGATCAAATTTAAATGAAGAGTATTGATGAATATTAAATTTCCTGATTTCCCCCCTTTTTAAATCAATAATTGTATTTTTTAATCCATTTTTTCTGTGTTTTTAGTTCAAAAATAATTTTGTAAAATCTAAAAATATATTAAAAAGCAAAAATAAACATTGTTTTAGCTCTATAAATATTCAGGGCCTCTAATCCAGTTCTTTTAATCCATTTATTTAAAAAAAATCTAAATATTATATCTAAAATGGTCCGGCCCACATGAAATCAAGTTGACGTTCAAGCGGCCCGCGAACCAACCCGAGTCTGACACCCTTGAAATAGGGCATAAAAAACTGTTAAGGATTTAAACGCAAGATGGAATTAAGAACAGAGCGCGCGGCGTCTACCATTTTTTTTTATCCAGCCAGGCGTCAGGCGTGACAGGCTTTCTGTTGAGCAGTCTCCTTCCTATCTCACAAGCATCACATTACAATGGAGAAAGAAGAGCTTGAATTGCGGGTGACCCGCGTGAGCAAAAATGACACCGATTCAGACAAATAGAGCAATGAGGCGAGGAGGAAAAACAAGACGGATGCTCGGAGTGGCAGCGCATCTGGCGAGAGGGCCTCGCTCGCCCCCTCTGTCTCACTCTGTGAAAACTTGTAACGTTTTCCCAAGATGCCAACTGGCGGCGCACGTAATAGCCCTGCAAACACGCATTTAAAAAAAACACAGCATGGTTGGGGATTGAAAAATATACGTCAACTGGCGCGTCACCGCGTGTAAGGAGGGTTGGCGACATCCATCAGCCGACTTTTCTTCGTCTTCTTAAAAGTCAGCAAAGGGCGCGTTTGCGCGACGATGATTTGAAGTGAAAACGTGTTTTGCTGTTATTTTAATTCTGCGTTTCCACGACAGTTTTGTTTGGGGAAAAGTCTGTGCGCGCAGAAACAAAAGGGTGTTCCATCAATAGTGGTTAGGCCACGTAGAAGGTTTCTATGTGTTTTTGAATAGTGCACGAGCACTGACGTCAGCGGTAACCTTACTTAAAACATTATTTTGTTGCAGAAGTGGTTTCGTAACTTGAATTTTTCGTAAGTAGAGTCGCATGAAAATACCCTAATCCGCATGTGTCAAAGTGGCGGCCCAGGGGCCAAATCTGGCCCACCGCATCATTTTTTGGTGGCCCGGGAAAGTAAATCATGAGTGCTGACTTTATGTTTTAGGATCAAATTAAAATGAAGAGTATAGATAAAATTTCCTGATTTTCCCCCTTTTAAATCAATCATTGGAATTTTTTAATCCATGCCGAAAACCCATAAAAATGATAAAACTCGACCAGTTTTCCATGACAAATATGAGAAAGATAAAAAAAGAAGAAATTTAGTTATTAAGCCATTAAAATAAGACATCCGAAGACATTTTCCATTGGGGTGGAAAGGCGAGAACGTCGCGAAGTGAAGTTGCTGGTGCCTGAGGGAGGAAGCCAAACGTTTGGTAGCTGAGAAAACATACGTACACACGCAAGAAAACACAAAAAGGAAACTTAAAATTATGTTATGGATTGTTGGGATATAGCCAATGGGAGAGCAACTCTATCATGTACATCTATGTGTATGTATGTATGTATGTGCTTATATATGTGTATCTATGTATATATATATTTCAGCGACACGTTTATTTATATATTTATTCATGTATTTATTTATTAACTTACTTATTACCTATCTATTTATGTCTAAAATGCCTTTCCTATTTCTGCATCCTCACCCTCTTGCTACTGTGACAACGAAATTTCCCAAATACGGGATCAATAAAGTTATCCGATCCAATCCAATCACACCAATTTCAAAGCCAAAAATGTTTTTTTTAGTGCCGTAACTTTAATTTATTTCAATCCTGCGACAAAGGCCTTCTGTAAATTGAATATTTTGTACATAGCGACCTTCGTATGTCGTGGTACCCCTTTAATCAGGGTGGTATTCGAGACTTCAATTCTGGAAGGAGTTTTTTTTACCAGTTCAGGCCCCCGAAACGCCACGTAAACGCGGCCTCTGAAAAAGTTTTGGCATTTCACCCCTGTTATCGTTACCATACAAAGTGGCCCTTAAGAGGCTCTTTTGTTAAAAAATCTTTTCCTGTGCGGCCACAGGATCTCCTATGCACGCTCTAGTGCATTGTGGAAAGAAAGACCACATCTTTCCAGTTTAATTGTTCCACGGAGACTTGTGGAATTGCAGTCTCCCTCCTCCAAACACCAACACCCTCGGCCCCGCCTCCTCTCGGGCATTGCGAAGCTCCTGGTTCGGCCTGCCTGTCTTCAACGCATTCCTCGCCTTGGTTCTCGATGGTTAGGCTTTATTAACCCCCCCACCCCCCAAGCGTGAAGTACCTAAGGGAGGTCAGACACTGGTCGTTAAAAATCTATTGTGACTTGTCTGAAAAAATGAATAAATGAGCACATTATTTCCCCGCTTCCACAATCCTGGTGTGCTGTTTGTCTAATCAAGTGCGGGAGCAGCCAGAGTCAACCAGGGTTGACATGCACATTTTATTTAAGTTTTTGCCTGTCAGAGGAGTTTAAACGCGTAATGAACAAAGGAGTGGCGATTTGAAATATAATCCCATTACACTGATGAAATTACCAAGACGCGGGGAGTTCACAAATCACGCTCATTGTTTTCTATCATGAGCGATGCCCCTGTTGAGGTTGCGGCGCTAGGAGAAGGGCAGTCCAGGAATGAACAGTGACAGGTCTGGAAAAGGATGGGAAGTGCGGCGCCATTCGGCCTCGGGCGCCTACCTGCGCTCGAGGATGCTGAGGAGCTTTGTTCGGCCTTTATCGCTGCAAGGGAAGAAGCAATTTAGTGGAAGCACGGAAATGGGAGGAACCTGTTCATGGTTCTTTTCATAAATATTAAAATAAATGAACAATTTAAGTGAAACCTACCATCATTGAGTCCAGGGGCGTCAAACTTCGGTCATATGCAGGGCCAGTTTTTCCAGTGGCGGTCCGTGCATTTTCCTCGTAGCGCCTTCAATGAATCAATCCAACCCTCAAAAACTATTTTATGGCTATAAAACCTCTACTGCAGCTACAGCTGCGACACATAACAAATAATAAATAAATCAATGCACAAAAATGGTGTGAAATTCACTTCCTAGCAGCATTTAATGATTAAATACAAATACTGGAGCTTTTCAGACATTACAACGGGGCCAGGGGGGTGATTTTCCCGGGAAAAGACAGCGATGAACGTCAATGGCGTACCGGCAAACATTGCCCGAAAATGGGGTAAAATCCAGCGAAAACAGCATTTATTGATTAAATACAAATACTGGAGCTTTTTAGACATCAGAACCGGGCCCGGAGTATCATTTCCCCGTGAAAAAGACAGCGATGAAGGTCAATACGTCCATATACGTCCATACGCGAAACGTGAAATTGCACTAAAATGGGGTAAAATCCACTTCCTAGCAGCATTTAGTGATTAGATACAAACACTGGAGCTTAAATACAAACACTGGAGCTTTTCAGATATCAGGACCGGGCCCACAGTTGAAATGTTATTCAGGAATATAGCCATATTTTACTCACCAAAAATCCTTTTTAACTGTACACAATATCCATCCTGCTTTCTTTCTTCCCTCTTTTCTATCGCCATCGAAGCTAATGCTGAAAGTCGAGCCTGTCCTGTCGTATTTCTAGCATAGTCCGTCTTGAAAATGGCTTTAAATCAACACAACAATATATTTGCTTGTGCAGCTCGCTCCAAATACAGTTTGGTAGCTCTGGCTAATCAATAGCCAATCATAGTTGGTGAATGCGATGACGTATCCCTACGCCTGCGACAAGGCATTGTGCTGTTGCCAACTCGAAATCTGATTGGTTAAAGCAACAGTCTTATCGATGCTTGTTTAATGCAGCAGAGCCTGCAGAACTGATTGTGAAGGCCTTGAGGCAGATTTCTGACCCTGGCAACAAATAATGGCTGAAATGTGATTGGTTAAATGCTTCAATATGAAAACACACATCTGGAAGCAGTGCAACCAGGGGGAAAAGCAATGAAAGGAAGCTAACAGACAATTTGGAATTATTTAATAAGTATTGATGGACAAAATATAATATATGATTCAGATATTTCTTAGGCCAGCAGAGAAGGCCTTGAAGGCCCTGACGGCCCGCCACTGATATATAGTATACACTATATACAGTAGCAGTGTGCAGGAAGAAGGTGTCAATACTGGGATTGATTTTTCCCAGTTACCTGTTAATTGGTGTGAATTTGTCACGCACAATTGTGCTTATGTGCCTCTTACGTATTCTTCCCTCTCTAGTGAAATTAAAGCACTATGTTAACGAGATGTTCTTTCTTTGTCTTGACGTAAATAAGGTTGATTGAAAGTCCAGGCTTATTCCTCACTTTTTGTCCCAGAGTTAAACACCCCAAATAACCTCCATTACGTTCCAGTCCCATCACCTCAAGTGCTACTTTACGGAATTCAATCCATCGGATTTCCTGCAGCCACAACTCTTCGTCTTATCGTTTGGGAAATGAACTAAAACGCAGTTTTAATTCCACTTGGCTGTTCTATCCAAGCAATGGTGGAGCCATTTGAGCGAATTTTGATGGATTGCGTTGACCCACTTTCTGGAATCGGTATTTGTCCATCTTTACGTGTGTTCTGGTGTCCACTTTGCTGTGAAGCTATTCTGTTACGCGCAATTAGAGTCCAAGCGGTTTGAGCTCTCCAGGGTCGTTCAAAGTGATAAAGCACAAGGGACAAACTTCTTGTTGTCGTTGTTTTTTGCTCAGGCGCTTTAGCAGCAGCTGTCAATCAAGCATTCTACCCTGAACCGCCAGCTTCAAATTGAGGTAAACTGCAGAAACATAGCTACAATGACATTGACATTGTCCATCACCACAAGTCACGGGTAAGTAACATGGCATTTACATTTACTCCATCAGCAGGTTTGAAACGTTTGCACTTTAAGTAGTTTTACTGTGCCATAGTTTTTTGTTTTACTTAGATTTGGGAAAAGAAACTACTCTTACTACTACCATGCATTATTTTCTTTCCTTATTCTACACATTGAATTTTTCTTCATTTTTGTGAGGGATGCCGATGGATTAAAAGAACTGGATGAAAAGCCCTGAATATTCAGTTTTTTATAGTTCTAAATCAATGTTTATTTTAGCTTTTTTAAAAATATTTTTAGATTTTCCAACTGATTTTTTTACTAAAAACACAGAATAAAATGATTAAAAAATGACTATTATTGATTTAAAAGGGGCAAAATCAGGAAATTTTATATGCATCTATACTCTTCATTTTAATTTGATCCTAAAACAGAAAGTCGGCACTCATGATTTACTTTCCCGGGCCACACAAAATGATGCGGCGGGCCAGATTTTGCCCCCGGGCCACCACTTTGACACGTGCATTATATCAATCAAATCAATCCAAAATCATATAACAACACACAAATTTGCAGTTGAAATTCCTATTTTGTTTTTTAAATGGCTACTTTCTACTTCAGTAATATGACTTTAACATAGCATTTTTACTTGTTACTTTTTTGGCTACATTTTGTTAACATTTAGACAAACAGCTAATTAAATAATTCACGTGTTGTCAACACACTCTTTGCCGTAATTCTGATAGGGCAATATATATATATATTTTTAAACCATCAGATTTTGAACAACGTATTGTGTCACAATAATGTTTCCCTTTTTTTTAATCGAGACAATAACTTGACTATGGCTTGGAAAAGTTGCTGGTGTCATCTGGGAAAAATATGTCTACAAGTTTTCTTGTAGTTTTGCGCTGTTTTAATTGGGGCCCTCATATGCCCCTTAAACAACATCATCTGAAGCTAATAAGACTTAAGAAGTGCATCTGGCTCTAAAATGTTTTCCATTTATAACACTAATGAACTGAGGCGTGCAGTGGAGATGGCCAAACTGCAGAGAGATGTACAGTACATTCCGGAGAATTCCCCTACGCTGCACCAGAGTACATAAAACATGTCTGAAGACCAGAACTTGTATTGGCTTATTTGTGTTTAATTGGAGTCCACCAGAGATGCAAACTAGCATTTAATGTCCTCCCCTGCTGTCCGACTACAAGTAGCATCAGCGTTGCCACCCCCGCTAATGAATCTATCCTGGAAAAATAACCAACCAGACCACCAACAAGAACATTGCGGCCGGAGTCTCTCGTAAATTCTAGATGTTAGCGGCTCGATCTGTGGTGTCCACTGTGCGACCCGCGGGCTAGAACTGGTCCACTAGGGCAGGGATGTCAGATTCGGGTTGGTTCGCGGGCCGTGTTAACGTCAACTCGATTTTATGTGGGCCGGACCATTTTAGATATAATATTTAGATTTTTTTTTTAAATAAATGGATTAAAAGAACTGGATTAAAAGCCCTGAATATTCAGTTTTTTATAGATCTAAATAATGTTTATTTTAGCTTTTTTTAATATATTTTTTTAGATTTTACAAAATGATTTTGGAACTAAAAACACAATTATTGATTTAAAAGGGGGAAAAAATCAGGAAATGGAATATATATCTATACTCTTCATTTTAATTTGATCCTAAAACAGAATGTCGGCACTCATGATTTACTTTCCCGGGCCACACAAAATGATTCGGCGGGCCAGATTTTCCCCCCGGGCCGCCACTTTGACACATGTGCACTAGGGGGTACGACCCGGCCCGCTAAGCTTTTATTACTTTGTATTATTTTTTCTATTATTAACAATAATACGTTTTTTTGACTAAAAATGAACTGGTCCGGCCCACATGAGATCTAGTTGACATGAATGTGGCCCCCAAACCAAAGCTTGACAACCCTGGACTAGATAGATACATCAGAAATAGTTTGATTTCTAAATGTTGTGGTGTGTAATATTCAAAATGGAGTCCAAAAAGAAGCCCCGTTCACGTCAGATCCAAGTCCCATTTTATTAAGAACACCAAACAATGAACTGGATAATAAATGGAGCTTTTATTTATTTACCCGGATAATAAACTCAAACCAAAACCACAGCGGCCTTTCACCCAGAGGATTTACCCATTATTACAGGTGCTGAGTAGACAAAAGGGTCAGTCATATTAAAGGGATTTATAGTCTTATCCTGAAGTCATCAGTCCTGGAAGTCCTGACTTCTATCTGACTTAATAGAAAACCAACAGGTAAAAAAAGAGAGAGGCAGGTTGCATTAATATGATGCATTGCATTATTTGGAGGACTTTTTGATGAAATGCAGAGGAATTCTTTTAGAACAACCTCGGATGATTTGAGAACTCCTTAAAGGGCTGCAGACCCTAAATTTTGTTTACATCTAGTCAAATGATTCACCATTTAAATTATATTTTTTTCATCACTAGCAAAAAAAAAACATTCAAAATTAAACGTACTATACACTATCAACTATGATAAATGGTCAAAACTACTAATGATAATCAGGTCAACCATCTCATTTCATTTTCTCCCACTTATCCGAGGTTGGGTGTCATATTTAGCAGGAAAGCCCAGACTTCCCTTTCCCGAGCCACTTCATTCAGCTCTTCAAAGCGTTCCCATTCCAGCCGGGAGACATAGTCTCCCCCAGTGTATCCCGAATTGGCCTCCTTGGAGTGGGATGTGCCCGTAACACCTCACCAGGTAGGCATCCAGTAAACCAATCAGATGCCCAAGCCACCTCATCTGGCTTCTTTCCCCGGTTGGCCTCCTTGGAGTGGGATCTGCCCGAAACACTTCACCAGGGAGGCATCCAGTAAACCAATCAGATGCCCAAGCCACCTCATCTGGCTTCTTTCCCCGGTTGGCCTCCTTGGAGTGGGATTTGCCCATAACACCTCACCAGCAAGGTGTCCAGTGCCCAGTGAGATGCCCAAGCCACCTCATCTGGCTTCTTTCCCGGTTTGGCTTCCTTGGAGTGGGATGTGCCCATACCACCTCACCCGCAAGGTGTCCAGTGCCCAATCAGATGACCAAACCACCTCACCTGACTTCTTTCCCGGGTTGGCATCCTTGGAGTGTGATGTGCCCGTAACACCTCACCAGTGAGGCCTCCAGTGGCCAATCAGATGCCCAAGCCACTTCATCTGGCTTCTTCCAAGCCCGACTCCTGGTTGACTGGATGAAACTTTTCATGAGTTAACCCAAATTATTATTATTATTTTACAATGATCACAGTCTTTTTCCAACCTCCACCCACAGCCTATGTAAATGCTTCACAGCGAGGTGAACCACTATACACTTTAATTAACTTCCAAGAACAATAAATGGCCACAATCGGGTAAACATGAAAATAGATTGAATAAAGAATACTTACTTTTCCCCTGGCTGTGGAAAACACTTGTGTCATGGGCTGTCCAACCTCATCGTAGCTCAGGGCTGAAGCTGGCGACTTGACTCAATCTGACAGAGGAGAACTGGGGACTCTTTCTCCTGGCACCCCGGTACACACCACGTTGACACTCTCCTCTGAAGTGCCACATTAATTCTAATAAAGCGCTGCCTTACCGGGCTCCGTAAAGACCGTACCAGGACTTCTCGGAGTGGGGGGTGGCCAGATACTAGTATAAATGCCAGGCTTAATGAAGGGAGGCAGTGGTGGCGCAGGTGGTGCCGTAGTGCAGGTGCAAGAAGTCGCCCAAGGGTTCTTGGGTGAGGCCGTTTGGCACTTAGACTCCAGGGGGGGGCACAGCAGCAGAAATCGCATTTTAATCGACAGCCATGGTATTCCTTGTCCTCTTCATGGCGGATCTTTGTTGTATAATAATTATATTAGTAAGTCTGGATGTTTTTGTTGGTGTTTGTTTGGAGCTCCATCCACCAGGGTAGGAACACTTGTTTCCTGACGCTCAATTTGGATGAAATTCTCTGACAATTATTGACTTCTAGAAACAGAACATTGATGCAAAAGTGATAAAATTGTGCTGAAAGAAACTCATTCGCTTTGTTCCTTTGCCAAGGATTCAAAGATATCTATATCCAAGATTAACAAACTTGAAGTTCAGTAGGAATGGCAGCCAATGAACACTTTTTGGGGGTCTCGCCATGTTGACCATGGAGTTAAATGACTCCAAAGAGTCAAATGAGTTCATTCTCCTTGCTAAAATCACCAATCGGTTATCCATAACCAAAACCCCATAGAGAGGCAACAGATATTAATTTATTTTCCTTTTCTGGCCATGGCCTGCCCGTTTCTGCAGTGATGAAAACCCACCCATACCAATGTGCAGTTGGTCCAACTGAACCGTAGTTGCAATTTGTAGTTGTCCTCAATGAGAAAGGTCACATGACCTTGTGTTTCCGTTCCTAATCATCAAAACCCTATTAATACTTTCATTGTACCTGTATGATATTTTAAGGCGGCCTTTGCAATGAATTATTTAACACTTATTTCACACTTATTTCAATCCCAGGCTCTTGTAAAACGTCAACAATACAACACATAGTTTGATCCTCTCTTTAGAAACATGTTAAAATCGCGCTACTATACCCAATAGTATAGATATATTTGTAAACACATAGTCATGTAAAATAATAGAAAAAGGCTGTGTGTGCCACTTGTAAACTGGGCTTTGCTCTTTACTTACTCACCCAGAAAAGGGCAGATTATAATTTATTTAATTTCCCCCTGCTTTCTTTCCTCTTCACACCCCCCCCCACGCATGCCAACCCACCCACCTAAATCAGCTTGCCAGTCTGGCTATGAACACATTGCGGGGCCTAAGGGCAACGCTGTGGCCAACCTGCGTTGTGTTCACATGGCTGAGCAGACAGCGGGTGAGGAAAGCTGGCATGCTGAAACCAAACAGGTGTATGATTTGGAGGCCAGAGCTGTGAAGGGTGAATTTTCTTTTACCAGTCAGTCTTTTTTTGTTTGTCAGTGTGGGGGGAGCTGTCCCAAGAAAGATTGTCTTTTGAGTGATATGCCAGGATATGTATTTCTTATGTTTAATCGTGTCCAATACCGTCTTTTCAAAATTGACGCCAGATTTCTATGTCATAGTTTTAGTTAACGTGGTGCTAAAGTTTTCTATGTATTTATTTTTAAGTAACTTTTAATTCTTGTAAGAATCTTCATGCCCTGTGGTTGGTTGTCAACCAATTCAGGGTTGTCCCCGCCTACACTTAAGGCAAACTTAAGTCTTAAATTTTCTCCAAAATAGACAGGGCGCCTTATAATCCAGTGTGCTTTATATATGGCCAAAAAATTAAAATGTGTCATTCATTGAGGGTGCGCCTTATAATCCAGTGCGCCTTATAGTCGTGAAAATACGGTATATACAATATATAGTATGACGTTTTATATTTAGATACAGTATATCATAAATCCCATTCTTCTGTGCCTTAAGCACAGCTACTAAATAACAAAAAAAAAAGATTTTTCAGTCATGTGCTAAAGTAAATACCATCCATTATTACCTAAAATGGGATTTCACTTTTAAGAGAAGATAATTTAAACACATAAAACGTATATATTCAAATCACTATTTGTAAAACCATACAATTTCTTTTACTCATACATATCACAGGATTTTATTTTGACTACAAATAAATGAATCCATAAAAATGGACAAGAAATAGTGCATATTTTCTAAATAATACATGACAATCGTTCCCTTTTTACAGCACACATTATGTTATATCTTCCCAATGAGCAGACTTTCTTTATTTCAACAACAATGACGATGAACATGTTCCTTGCTCAGCAGCAAGCTGTTAATTTCTGTCTCCATGTGCTGCTTCATCACCAAAAAAATTCAAAGGCAAATTATCGAGGGGGAATTTCATGCCACAGAAGGATAACGACGATGATGATGATGTGGATGGATGGCTGATGCCACATCAAATTCAGCGCATGTCAGTAAATTGGAACATATGTTCCTTAAACTAAAACATCATGATAATTCTCCTCCAAGATGGCTCATAAAGCCGCAATTTATTAGCCTAAATCGAGGGGGGATGATAACATAGATAATTTTTAATGGAAGGTTAATGCGAGAATCCGCAGATAAAAACGGACCCCTTGGCCTTGTATCGGCTATATTCTGCAGCGCGGCTTAAAATCGGCGAGATTTTCATGCAAAGAGGGTTGTTCCCCTTTCATTACATTTAATAGCTTCTAGCATAAAAATATACGGATCCTTTTCACGGCTAATAAAACCGCAGATCTGTACACGATGAGCACGTCGGAGACAAAGTGGAAATGAAATCGAGCCGGAGCGAAGAATCCCCGAAAGTCTTTCCGGCCGTAGAAATCCCTACTCAATTCCCACCCAGTCGCTTTTAAAATAGGCCACGGCGCCGAAAACATGATTTTTCACCATTGTAACAAATGAGCGCCTGTCCGGCTGTAATTAATGGAATCCCAGCACTTTTGTCATAGCTACACATGAGTAATTTATATCTATACCAGCAGCGTCCGTACGCTTACTGTCTTTTGACTGTCAACGGTACCTCCGTGACATGTTTACCGGGACAGATCTGACCTTCTTAATCCCCCTCGTTATTAATACGATAAAGCCGAGGCGGAGGAACAATGAATCAAAGCGGCCCTGGACTCCTTCTCTCTTTTCCTACCTTTTCATACATATTAATTACACGGAGCTGCCAAGGGCCGAGGAGTGCATTAGCATGTTCTGTACGTCCCAGTGCAGACGTTACGTAGAAGTCCAGAAAAAAAGCAGAGCTGTTGTGGCCCCTGCAGCGTAAGATAGTTCCCCCGGATTAGCTTTATGAGGCTGAGTGGCAGGAACTTGAACATGACAGAGCAGCGATACACTTTCTTGTCCACACAATTATCTGTGTCCTACTTTTAAAGCTAATTCTACACAGTAACCCCCCCCCCAGGTTGGAAGGGAAGCATCCTGGTGGGGGGCATTGGTGGTGGGTGTCAGTCACAGGAGGACCAGACTGCCCTGGAGCTAAGCTGCCGGTCCCTTTTCTACCAAGAAAGGGGGGTGGGAGGCGGAGAATGGGATGATTGAAATCGAACTTGAGATGTAGGACACATAAATAAAGTGTTTTTTTTCCTTTTCCTTCCTGAAATACACTTTCCTTGCCTTGCATTTACATAATACTCCACCTTGCAAGCTTTTTCGCTTCAAGGTTTATGGAGTCACGTGGCGTTGCGTGTAACGGCGACGTCATCTGGTAATTCATAGCAACCTTCACAACATTCACGGGAAGCGAAATCATTGTTTACTTCATTCGGAAATAGATGGATTTTGTTTGGAAATATATAGTTATCATTGCCCTGACCATGAACATTGAATAATGTTAAACAGTGTAAAAAATATATAGCCTGCCGTTTTGAACTGTTTATGCTCCTGAAGAACGATTCTTGCTTTTTGGACTATTTATTAGCTCTTTTGCAGTTTTATTTATCTATACTATAGGCGTGATATTTACAGACTCTTTAAATGATAGAATATTGTCAGAGTTGTCAAAAATCAACCTTTAAGACTCACACTGACCCATAAATATTGAAATTGACCCAAAAATAATCTATGAATAAAAAGAACAGTGCAAGTACTTGTTGTGTTTATCATGTGATGTATGGGAATACAAAATTAAAAGTAGGTGAGAATGTTAGCCTGTTCATTTGTCATCTTCTATTACCAAATGTATCATATTTGATACATGAATTTTGAGCAATCTGATGATTTCCCCTCTACAAAAACTGATGTATCATGTAAACATGATACAAATTATATTTGAAAATGTGTCTTTTTGTTCCCGAGGGACCATTAAATCCTAGAGTTTAAAGAATTTTAATGTGTTCCATTATACTGAGCAGTAACAAATTGAAGTTCTACTTTGCTTGATGGCGAGAGGCATCCAATCAAATTTGACTGGGGTGATCACAGTCAAAATAGATTGAACATCTCTCACCATCAATGAGTAAACATCTAAAAATGGACGCCAATACATTAAAAAAATCTTTTTTTTACCTGATTCCGATCTCCTAAAAATGATGTGATCGGGCCCGATTTCCGATAAATTTCTATTCGATTTCATCGGAGACATCCCTAGTCTTATTGTCAAAATATCTTATGTAGCCCCTCTTAGATAGCATGAAGTAGCGCTTGTAAATCACTTTCAGTGACTACCACCGGTCAACTGGCTCTTACGTGGGATAAAGTGAAGGGTTCCATTGACAATCTCCACATCCAGGCCCTATCCTAATGTGTTCCACCCCTGCTACCATGGTTTTGAACAAAAAAGCAACCCCCACTTCCAGTCAACCACCTAGCAATATTGAATCAATCACCGCCACCCATCTAACACCGCATTAACGTCAAAGGCTAGACCCAAACGCAGATAACCTAAAATGGTATACTGAAGAGGAAATATATTCCATGAAAATGGGAATAAAGCGAGTCAAGTCTGAGAAGACGCTGACCCGCCTGACCCGCCCTATGCTCAGATATGAATGATGATGCAGCATGTGAGCCCCTCGTTTCGGAGATAACCTTCAACGGCATCCACGTACAAAAGCCTCACGTCATGGCTAGGCGCTATTTGGGCTTTGGGAATAAATGGTAGCCACGTAGACGCCATCACATGACCTAGAATAAACACACACTCTCATCAAGACATCACAATTACCTCACATAACGTTTTCAAGGCATTTTTCTCGGTCGAAAGGTCTTTTTCGCTTGGAGAAAATGTATAGCTGTGTAATTACAGCAAATCAGAGTTGGGTTCTAAATGGCTTGTCTGTTGGAAGCACTGTCTTGCATAGTTTATCGTGTAGGCTAGTGACAGAGCGGCAAAAAGAGAGAAATAAAACAACAAGTGAGGATCATGGATCTCAGAGAGCAGAAATTAATAAAAACACTATGTCAAGAAGCTGGAAAAAATGGTTTCCTCTAATGGATTCGCCACAGAAAACAGCTTTTAGACAATCAATCTTGCCTTTGGAAGCCAAATTATTTAAGTAATTGTTCCTCACAACTGCCAGAGGAATTTGTCCTCTAGTAAGAGTCTTTTGTCACCTGCAAAGTGTCTCATACCAGTTTCATTGTGCTCGTTTTAGTCATCCGACGCCATTCTAGTTAAGAACTTAACACTGCTGTGTTAAGTGACAATAACTTTCTGGATTTTATTCTCCAGCCAATGCACATTTACAAAAAAAAAGCACAAAATGTAATATAGCTGAACTACACGATTAGCCTAATAAGTCCAAAAGCAGTTAAATCAAGAGATGAAATCAATACAAACGCAGCACTAGAACAGACAAAAAAATCTATTAAAAAAATCAATTTGGTTGAATTTACAGTTCATTTCAATCAATTACATGATCTTATAATCACGTAAATGCCTGGCCAATAAATAAGCAGTATTCATAATGTTTTATTCTTTATTGCAGGGTCACTTTCACCTGTTCCCAGTTTGCATGTTTTCATCTCTTGTTAAGTATTTTGATTAAATAAACACTTCCAATTCCAAATATACCGAAGCCTTGCAAAAATAGACTAGGAGATTTTTACACATTTGTTGGGGATACAAGTCATGCTACAAAGTGTAAATGAAATCATAATTTGTGGCTTGTCCTTGTCGCTCTGTCATAATTAATCTGAGTGTAGCACATGCAGGTAGATATTAATTGTTTCTCATGAATGGTGTTGACAGATTATGGACATATGCGTCTTGGAAATGGCACATTAAAATCAACATTAACTGAGATTTGTATGTTGATAAAATAAATATTTAGAGTACTGGAGTCACTTTGCATCTGCACTTTTTGTTTTTGTTTTGTTTTGATGAAGATTCATTTCAGAAACGCATGTTTTGCAAGTAAAAAACAAATAAAAAATCTCAAAACAAAACAAACCAACACAACACAACAAAAACAAAACTGTGTTCGAATGTAGGTCAGGTACTTTGAATATATTAATGCTAAGCCAACATGTGTTTCAATATGGCCAACAAACTGTATAATGTCTGACGTCACACTACATATACTAATAATAGGATACATTTTTAACATCAGTATTTTCATTTAACGATACTAATAATTGCCATGCTCTCTTTTAAACAAAAATCGAATTGGAATTAAAGAAAGACTGGTCGAGTACCTGCTCTCCACATTATACATGTTTATTCTCCTGGCAGCTCGTGGGCCAATATTGATGTGTTGAGGTCAGTCGCCATGGCAACCTGCACACACAAACTATGGAAGAGATAAGGCCCACAGCCGTGGCCTTGAGGGAGTCGTTAAGCATCTGTCTCCTGACTCCGACACCCCCCATTCAGTCTCTGCATGGATGGGCGGGGGCCACACATTAACAACAAAGGTGGTTCACCCATGTTTGCTCTCCAAGGACTGACCATCGCTAGGCTAAGCTAACAGCACTACAGGAACTGTTACAGAACATTTCATAGTTTCGTCTGTCTTGTGGATGTGAAGGAATGATCATTTATTTCCCAATATCACTTTGATATAGTAGTTCTTTTGTCAATACACCCAATGGATTGTGGCCTGTATACATCGACATCAACACAGCTTTACGAAGCATGGAAAGCAGCGTTGGAATAGTTACGCTAGCTACTAGCTTGCTACTATTTGCGAATGGATTGTGGCCGCCTGGACGAACGTATAAAACTCAGTGTTTTCGATGACTCATTTGGACAATTGTAGAATTCGGACACAGAAAATGAGGACTTTGATGGATTTGTGGGTGATGATGACGTGAATACAATGTAAAATGGCTAAATAAAGTACAACCGAACTCAGTTTTGCTTCCGTTGCCTTTTTAAAAACGTGTTTTTAGCGTGTGGGTGTTGCGTGTATGTTTAAGCTGGTGTATGTTTTGCCATGCCTGGTTGCGTCTATAAAAACGGTGCGTCCTTTGTGTGTGTAAAATACAGAAATAGCACTCGTTATTGACACTGTGGCTAAAAATATAATGCGCCGTATAGTCGTGAAAATACGGTAATTTGATTTTTGCTACGTCATGTTGCGACATGGTGGCCCAGTGGAGTGAGTGGTTAGCGCGTCGGCCTCACAGCTTTGGGGTCCTGGGTTCAAATCCAGGTCATGCCCATCTGTGTGGAGTTTGCATGTTCTCCCTGGGCCTGCGTGGGTTTCCTCCAGGTACTCCGGTTTCCTCCCACATTCCAAAAACATGCATGGTAGGCTGATTGGACGCTCTAAATTGCCCCTAGCTACGATTGATTGGTTTTTTGTCTCATTGTGCCTAGCTGGGATAGGCTCCGGCACCCCCCCGTGACCCTAATGAGGATAAAGCAGTTCAGAAAATGAGATGAGATGAGATTAAACTGGTATGACTGGACATAAATGCTGGCCTTTCCATGCCAATGACCGTCTTAGATGTCGACTTCATTTAGGGCCAATGACGAGTCAAATGAGGCTAGTCTGAGGGTAAAAAGTTTTCCAATCCAATTCATTCCTTTTCTCTTGGAGGAAGTCCAGGTTCCTTGGACTGCTGAATGAATTAATCACCGCCAATAGACCAAACAGCGAGAGACGGCTAACAAGAAGCCCCCGCTGCTTGACCACAGCATGTCAATGTCAACAGCAACAACATTAACTGCCCTCAAATGTCCACCCGACACAAAGAGAAGAACAATTCCAAGGCTGGACTCTGTTTACACCACGTCTTGGCCACGCGGTGGGACGAGCCGAGTGGACTCGCCGCAGCCGGCCCGGCTTTGAAAACAGATGATAAATAAATCAAAGTGCACTAAGCACTGCTTCCACATGGCAATCGCCTCCTTCATAGCGTCTGCACCTCATCAATCACGCCATTGTCTGCGTGAAAGGCGAGCCTTGTAAATGTCATATCCACTCAAACCCAAGGAGAGGCGGAGCAGAATGCGGCTGCGTTTTTTTTTTTAATTGGATAGTGTAATTAAACTAAAAAACCCTGCTAGGCGGTCTTTTGACAGGACGGATGAAGACCCCTTTTAATAGGGCTATGAAATGTATTTGTTAAAAGGATGAGGCAATATGCACTATATGATTGGGTGCCCTTTTGTGTCCTCCTTTTTATTTACGACTAAAATAGTAAAAAGGTAACTTGCTTAGAAAATGGGCGTAATTAATGCCATCTTTTCAACAAATGGTAGGAAAAGACTGCATTTATTAAAGGCGATTTTCAGACGTATACATCGAAGCATCGGGGTGAAGCGATTAAGAGGAGAAGAGCTTGTACTTGATTAAAGTACCAACAAAGAGAGGCCGAGTCGGAATATTGATTACCCGAGCGATCGGGATACGGGTCACTTTGCCGCTCACGCGTGCTTTCAATTTAATTTCGTTAGCCGCCTTCTTTCTTGACGTCGCCTCGGACAAAATCCATAGGAATACGGGAGTTCACCAAAAGAGGAATAGCGGTACGTTTTTCATACGGGTGAGATGATAAAAGCAGTTACTGCATTGGTGTGTTGTTAGGTTTAATTTGCATTGTTTTTGCTGAGTGTGAGTGGTCTCTCCAGAGAGAGAGAGAGAGAGAGAGTCTCGCTAAGGCCTCCTTGCGAAAAGATCGATAGGACAGGGCTGCAGTGATAAATCAGAGCGCTCGAGTGATGTCTGTCATAAAGCGCCGACCACAGTCACGGCTCTCAGCTTTATGGCGCCGTTGAGTGTTATTGCAATCTTTTGATAGCTTTGGTTAATTTATCTGATTACAAGAGCGCCCCAAAGAACGAGCTGCGGTGAACCTTTGCTTAAGTGTTGCATCAAATCAGTTCTGTTTTTTGGATAAACATTGAGTCGAGTTCACGTTTAGCTGTGGTTAAGCCCCTCCTTTTTCTAGGCCCTGTATGTGGCGATATTTTTAGGTTGACGCAATGTAGGTGAAATGTGACAGGAGTTGTGGGTAATGACCATGTGACTCATTGGTGCTTCTTTGGGTTTAGGTCAGGTTTTGATGATTATTTGTTTGTAAGATTTCTTAAAAAGTGCAGGGAAGTGAGGATAAATTTGTCAACCTTTGCTGTACTGTTGCATCAAATCAGTTCTGTTTTTGGATAAACAGTGAGTCGAGTTCACGTTTAGCTGTGGTTAAGCCCCTCCTACTTTTTCAGGCCCACTTGGCAAATTATTGACTACTGTGTGTGGCGATATTTTCAGGTCGATGCAATGTGTTCGAAATGTGACAGGAGTTGTGGGTAAAGATCACATGACTCGTTGGTGCTTCTTTGGTTTTAGGTCAGGTTTTGATAGTTTGTAAGATTTCTCAAAAAGTGCAAGGAGTGAGTATAAAGTTGTGTCATTTGTTATTGTTGTGAATGTAAATTGCAACAGTTTGGAACAAAATGAATACTTTATAATTTATTATATTATTAATTATACTAGTAGTGTTATTTGTTCATGTTCAAACTTGATAATATTTTCCTAAAAACTAATTTAATACAATTAAATTGAATGAAAAATCCCCAGTAATACTTTTTAAATGAATACAATTAAAATGAATGGCAACCAAAAAAAAATCAGTCTGATTTTATCCCCCAGTAATTCTCAAGTCTCTTTTTTGATAACAACAAACATATAATTCATTTAAAGTGGGACAGCTGACTCTGAATACTAATGTTATTGTGCGATTTCCAATATGAGAAATCCAATCATTTTGGACTCACCCATCCAAATTGAATTGGACGTTTAGCGCCGTCATTGGCGACCAACACCTTAAAAGCCATTCCTCTCAGCATATGCACTCTGTTCTAACCTCTGACAGTGAGCTGGAGTGTGTTTTCTCATCTTTCTGTTAAGCTAGCTCAACCCCTGCGATGAAATCCACCCAGACAATATCAAAGTGAACCCCGCAGACCTTAACCAAAGGGGCATTTGCCAAAAGTGAATGAACACGTCTCCTAGCTCATGGTTTTAAATGAAACTGCATAAAGTGTTCTATCTACTCCACGCCAGTGTGTGAATTGTGCTGGAAAATCTATTTTGGAGGGCTGTGCTTTTCAATTCCGAGGGAAAAAAGACTGACTACTGTAGTGACATCAATCAAACGGGGACGTTGCGGTGGCTTTGCGACATAAGTGGAAGGTCCACCAGTTCACCAGTTAAGACAGGCTATATATATATAATGTGTATGTGTATATATGTATGTGTGTATATGTATGTGTATATGTAGTATATAAATGTGTATAGGTATGTGTGTGTATGTATATGTATATAAATATGTGTATAGGTATATATGTGTGTGTATATGTATGTGTATATGTATATAAATATGTGTATAGGTATATATGTGTATATGTGTGTATATATGTGTAAATGTGTACATGTGTGTGTGTATATATAATGTGTGTACATGTGTATGTGTATATAATGTGTGTACATGTGTATGTGTATATAATGTGTGTACATGTGTATGTGTGTACATGTGTATGTGTATATAATGTGTGTACATGTGTATGTGTATATAATGTGTGTACATGTGTATGTGTATATAATGTGTGTACATGTGTATGTGTATATAATGTGTGTACATGTGTATGTGTATATAATGTGTGTACATGTGTATGTGTATATAATGTGTGTATATGTATACATGTGTATGTGTATATAATGTGTGTATATGTGTACATGTGTATGTGTATATAATGTGTGTATATATGTATATGTGTATATGTGTATATATGTGAATATGTGTATATATGTGTGTATATGTGTATGTATATAGGGATATGTAAATATATGTATAGATGTGTATATATATACACACATATATATATATATATATATATATATTTATATATATATATATATACACACACATACAGTATAAGTATAATGAGATTTAAAGCTTTATCACAAAATGCACAAATAACAACAACAAACAAAAACAAACCGATAAATAACCAATAAATAATATTAATGAATAATCAGTAAATAAGGAATAAATCAATAAGTAGTCAACGTTGAATAAGTGGTCACATAAATAAGTAGGTACAATGTGAACAGTATGTACAACTGGGGGAAAAGAGACTGTCATTGGTCGGCCTATCTCCTCAGTGGAAATGTTGGAGAGGTACCCCCCCCCCCTCCTATATTAGCTGAACTTCATTAATCTTCATGCCATCTTCTTTAACTAGTCATGTAGAACGGCTCAATAGAAAGCCGTATAATGGGGAAGGCCCAGTGCCAATTACTAGGTTAACATAGTGTTCAGCCCCAGTGCAACAACGGAATGAGCTGGAGGAGGAAAGGAAAAGTGCCTTGCAAGAGGAGATGCACAGCATTCCAATTGACACGAGCTTTCCAATGGAACTTCTCGCAGCCTTATTTGAACTTCTGCAATACAATAATATTATGATGAGGTATAAGTGTATATTGGATGGGAGTCCCAGCTGGATGATCACCAAAACACTTTGAGCAGGCTTGTAAAACAGCGAACATAATTGAGCACGCCACTCTCCATACAATGGCATGTTTGCGTTGGATTTCCCATTAAAATAACAATTAATTTTTGCAATACGCGGAAGGGTGCGCCGTGAAATCAAGATGCAATCACCAAAACGTCAGTTTCCGCTAACGTTTTCATCCCTGCTCTATATTTACACAATTATTTCAATATATTAAGGAATGTACTTACAATCTGTGCCGTATTTCCACGAATAGCAACGTGGTTTGAAGTCTCCGACTACTTTGTTTTGATTCCTTATCTGACTCGGGGGGGAGTTTGCCGCGCAAAGCGCTTGTCATGACTGCTGTCAGAGCCAGCGTTAAACAGCATTTATTTAATTCCATGTGATTAAAATAGGACTGGGTCAGTTTAAGAAGAGGCCTTTAGGCGACGGTTTTATTCGGAGGACCCAGATTAAACTCAAGTAAAATGGAAATGTCACACCGTGGTGGAAGATGCTGCGGGAGTTGGGAGAAGGATAATATTATTGTGATGTGAAGTGATAATTCCACCCTGTCCACCCTCATTATCCAGCAGTCTTGTGTGTTTCTGGCTTGCAGCTGTAGTCTTCTCAATGTGTGTTTCTGTTTGTGTGTGTGTGTGTGTTTGGCTTTTCATGTTCATGCCCTTTTCTTGCTCCAAACAGCAAAAAAAAAAATTTGGCATTTTGGGCATTTTTTCTGTTCTTTTTCCCGACTTTCAAATTGGGCCACGCGTGAGTGTGAGATGGTGAAGGGTGTGGCCACGCATGAGCGAGCACCTCCTGATGTGGTCTTTGCGGAACTCAACTCCGCTCAGGATCAAATGCAGTTTCTCACCTTCCACGATGCAGGGGGAGGATGAAAAATCCTGGAACTCCTACCACGTGGACACTGCCGAATCAACGCAAACAAAAGTGAGCTACAGTGGTACCTCGACGTACGATCTCAATACGTTCCGGGACTGAGATCGTATGTCGAGCTTCTCGTAACTCGAGCAAACGTTTCCCATTGAAATGAACTAAAAACAAAGTAATTTGTTCCTACCCTCTGAAAAAACACCAAAAACAGGATATTGGATTGGAAAAAAATGTTTTATTTCTTCTAATCGCCATCTATTAACAAAGTAACACATAACTAGTGGCTTAAGAGTAATAAAATGTGTTTAATAGAAGTAAAATTAGACGCATTTCGCGGAGGGTAGAGACAGCGACATACACGGAGGCGGGGTGTGTGTTTGTGGGGACTTTATCCACGGCAACCCGAACAAACAAATTTAAATTAACTTAGATTAATATATACAGACACACTCAAACATACGTTTAATGTAACTTTACAGAAAACTGAATTCTAATTTAGTTTTAATCTTTTTTACCTTTGTTTTCTACGGGTTGACTCCACCCGGACGTTCAGCCGGAGTCTTCAAAATGAACGCATCAAGAGTTGTTTGTTTTTACCTTCCCTTCAAAATAATTCGAAAATGACGCGCACAAATGTCATCACAATACAATAACGCGCACAAATGTCATCACAATACAATAACGCGCGACCACTTGCCAGCTTGTCAGGGTGCCTCTTTTCTACAAAATCCGAAAACTCTTGCCACTTCCTTGTAACTTTCTTGGGTGATAATCGAGGCAAATGTCTTGATAAATTCCACCACGGCTTTCGAATTGGAACTATCTTCTATCCACAATAAAAGAAGGCTCTCCATCTCGTCATGAATGTCACTGCACCGGTGCGAAATTATAGTTAGTCCTTTGGAAGGCCTCCTTCTCCTTAATTGCGTCCTTCTGCTTAAGGATGGTGGATATGGTTGACATATTCCTCTCGTATTGCTGAGCAAGCTCGGTGACACGTACACCACTCTCATATTTTTTAATTATTTCGCGCTTATTGTTGATTGTCAACGGTCGCCTTTTCTTTGCAAAACTCTGCCGATCCATTGTTGTTTACTTTGTATGCAAATCTAGTATGCATTGACCAACGTGGAAAAAAAACAGGGGGGAAATGCAAAGCTCCGCCCCGTGCTCGTAGATATATTTTATACACGAAAGAGATGCGGCAAGACAGTGCCATGGCCACCTCTTTCTCGCATCTCGAAAATTTTCTCGTATCTAGGGCGAATTATGCGAAAATTTCAGCGTATCTCGAGCATCTCGTAGTTAGAGCTGCTCATAGGTCGAGGTACCACTGTACTTCTTCAGATGCGACGCATAGTCACGCAACGAGAAGATGATGTTTAGAGGCTCGGCATCCACGCGGAAGGAACCTCAGCGGTCTCCGAGATAAGGCATATTTTTGTCTGGCAAGATAAGGGAGAGAAAGCAAACATATTACAGGGCTCAAAATTCTCTATCTAGAGCTCCTTTTCACGAGTCTAATAATTCATTCATTCATGGCCTCTGTTTCCCCTGCCTCTCGGAACATCTGCCTCATACATACATCACCGCGCTGATAAAGATCGCGGACAGAATTGGTAATACGCTGCGAATGGGACACTGTGGCACTGATTAAATAACTTTGGTGGCTGGATAAAATTGAAACGGCCAAAGGATGAAAGGGGACTTATCGGGCTTTATTAAAGGATGTGGAGTAGGATTTTTTAAGGTTTAGGGTGATGCACGCTATTTCAAGATGAGATGTACAGCTAAGCTGTCAGGGAACATAAAAGGGGGGACAAAAAATTGCCTTTTTGGGAGATTGGTCATTCGGGTTTGGGGCTTAATACACACAGATGATGTCCTTGTAGTGGAAAGAAGTCCAAAATGAGGATGAGCTTAACATCTAACAAAATATAAAGTTAGCGGTGCAGATTTTTGCACAAGTGTCAAGTCCGAGTCGCTTGATTTTGTGGGTTTGTTGAGGCCAAAAATTAAATATATGTATTAAAGACGGGAAAAAAGCACATCCAAATGAGGTAAAACAGTTTTTTGCAAACTGTTGTCCAGCACAAAATAAGATTGCTTACAAATTATGTTGTTCTCATTAATAATAAACAAATAGTCTAATGTGATGAATTGAGCTTTTATGTCCTTTCTTCTACAAAGTTTGTTTCACTAGTTCAAATATAAATGTATATTTTGCAATATATGTAGCTCATGATTATTTTGTTTTTCTACTGCTATTGACACTTATAGATATCCAATCAATTTCAATTGTAAAGACCGGCTTCATGTTTCACGGCCATTGATGACGACAATAGACGTCCAAACCAGTTTGTTTTTGTAACGCCATAGTTGTTTAATTTTTTTTTCAACTATTTTATGTGATCCTGTGATGGACTCCCTTATGTCAGAGTTGTGTTTTTCATTTGAGATGTCAAAGTAGCCGCAGAGGAAGTCATCAAGTGGATTTCTCAAATGATTATCAGTCATTCTGACAGCGTAACGACTAAAACGGAGACGAGGTTGACTGCTGTCTAATATACTGTCGTAATTAGTGCGCCATTTTTGCATTGGATATTTTCCATTTTAATATCGGCCTTTGTTTTGAACTCAGAATTCTGCAAATAAAATGCACATTCTGAAAATAAATTCACAATTCTGCCTTCAAATTAAGACTTCTTAGACTCATTCTGGCTCAAAAGACAATCTCAGCCACCTATTTTTTTCTTGTCAGTGGGCCTAATCCTCATTCGTAATTCAACAAATGTCATAACTTCAAGTTGGCCTTCTGATTTCTTCATATTTTTCTTCCTCTGAGGAAAAAAAAAGAAAATTTGGACACCCCCGCACTAATGGGAACGGCGCACACACAACGTACGTACGCAGCCCAATCACGGCCAATGAAACGGCATCAACTGAACAGATGGCAGCGACACGAATTAAAAGCACAGAACAATAGTGGAATATAAAGCCGAAATGACACCCAAAGTGGCTGCTGATTTATGGCCATTGTGAGTTTGGTAGCGGGCTTCCATGTATATTAGCGCTACAAATCTGGGTCCATTTAGCAGGGAGATGCTCATACATACATCAGCGACTCCTGCTCCAAGCCAAGGTCACTTCTTATTGCATCAATCTTCTCAGCAGAGGCTACTCGGCACAGCAGCAGTTTTGTAACTGTCGCAGCTGTAATGGAATCTTTTTTTCTCGCGCTTCATCTTTCTCTTATCACATGAAATATATATTCAACTTCTCCTCTTTCCTTCATTCTCCCGATTCTTTTTATTTTATCGGGAAAACATTCCTGGAAAAAAAACACACACACCCCTCCTCTTGCTCTAACCTCTTGCATTTTTACCCTTCTGGCTTTCAAAACAATGGGTCACTTTGCGCGAGAAGTATGGGGATATTATAAAATGGGATAAATGGGTAGATACGCTTGATAGCGAATTTTCTCCTGGTTGGATTTCAGCAATGACCCTTTTTATATTAATTTTAGTGGATAGAAATTAGGAGTACGTATTGCATTATACGGCAATGTGATTTCTATCTTGATTTCATGATTTCCTTGGATTCCAATTAATCCCAATACTACACTATAGGATGAGTATTGCGATTTTGGTGTATCACTTTAGAAAAAAAAATCTAAATCGACATAAAACAACATTTATATTAATTTATTTCTGAAACCTTATTCAGCACTAAAGTTAACATGATTTTTTTTGTTTTATGTTTGAACATGTGATTTTTATTATAATATTTTCTTATATTGCAACACTTCTTTTGTCGAAACATGTTTAAATGCAGGATTCTCAAAAACATATTGAAAGATGTATCAATATTTCATTATTTTATTATTTTTCTGTACTGCTTAACTTGACTGGATAATGAACATTTTTTTAATGGCATGTCAAATAATTAGCTCGACCACAAATAAATATAAACGTAAACATGGTCATATTTTAACACAAAAATGTTTGCATTTATTTCGGCAGCTTACAAGAGAGCTGCCGGGTGCTGCCAACTAGTGGATGGGAGTGGAATTGCATACACAATTTTATTTATTTCCTACAAAAACAGACCTGCAAGGATCATTTCAGATAGATTTTTAATCCATACAAGAAGAAACCAAGACATAGCTGCTGGGTGCTGCCAACTAGTGGACGGGAGTCGAAGTGCAGATGCAATTTTATTTATTTCCAATAAAAACACACCTGCAAGGATTATTTCAGATAGATTTTTAATCCATACAAGAAGTAACCAACACATAGCTGCTGGGTGCTGCCAACTAGTGGACGGGAGTGGAGGTGCAGATGCAATTTTATTTATTTCCAACAAAAACACACCTGCAAGGATAATTTCAGATAGATTTTTAATCTACACAAGTAATCTCCCGATATATTACAAACCCGATTTTTTTTAAAACACCCTTTCCAAAAAGGAACGTTCACGTGTTAGCAACACACTTGCGACTACGTGGTTAATGTGTTCTCCAGACACATAAAGAAGAGTTGCTGAATTGCCAAGTGCCCGTTGAAGACATTCATGCTGAGTCAGTTTTTATCCTGATTACTCAGGCTTCAGCCTCACGTCGTACTTTAATAAATGAAGATCTAATCAAATCAATCATTTTAAATAGCCGTGGAACATTTTTAGAGTGAGGAAAAAAAAGAAAACACTTTTAATTGATGAACTTGACCCGCTTTTCCTTGATAACAAATTTCATTTGTTCCATAAAAATTATGCTCAAGTGACATTATTTGACAGGATCTTTATCACCTGCAGAGTAAATAAGAGTAATTTATGCTGTTTAATTTTGAGCGCCGAGTATAAATCACCGCTCTGTCCTGCATTACGGGACTCATATTGAGCAGAAAGTGAGGACTCAAGCTGATTGGGTTGTTAAGGCAACGGTAACCGAGTTGTTCCCAACGACTCTACAGATGGGATTTCCGTGATAAACGGCACCTTGCGCGCTCAAGTGTCCGAGATTTTTGAATCAATCAGAATAGCGCCCGTCATTAAAAATCAGATAAGATGCAAACGCATTAAATGTGCAACTGAATAATACGGCCTACTAATGAGCTGTTTTTACTTTGAGTTGGTTACACAGGTCAAGTGGGTCAGATTTTTATGGCTTTTTGTTTGTTAGTGGACAGAATTATGTACAAAAATAAATAATTTATATAAAAATTGGTAGGTTTGCTGATTTTTCAACAACAACCAGACAAAATTTTATCGTATGTATAAAGCAGGTTTTTAATAGAAGTGTAGTCTTATGCAAATCCAATTTTGTATTAATGGTGCCTATAACAAAGTTTTTTTTTCATGTCAATGCAATTCCAAGTGACCATTCACCTCTTTTGCAAGAATAGGAATTTGACCCACTTTTCATGAATATACCATATTTTCATGACTATAAGGCGCACTTAAAAGTCTTAAATTGTCTCCAAAATAGACCGGGCGCCTTATAATCCAGTGCGCCTTATATATGGAAAAAATGTGTCATTCATTGAGGGAGCGTCTTGTAATGTGGTGCGCCTTATAGTTGTGAAAATATGGTAATTTATATAAACCATATATATGGTTAGCTGATTTTTCAAAATCAATGAATTATTAAGTCAAAGTGTTGATATCATTTGAATAAAGCGGATTTCTATGAAACCGTAGTTTTGCGCTAACCTTAAATTTGAATTGACGTTTTGTTTGTTTATTTATTTTTAATTATAAGGCAAATTCAAGTGACTATTCACTTCTTTTGCACGAATATGAACTAGAAATATGCACTGCTTTTCATTTTTCTAATAATAGGCTTTTACTTTTAGTTAGTTACTCTGGTCAGGGAGGTCAATTTTGAACAAATACTTTTTTTAACATAAATTTAAATCATATTGTAATATCTGGTAGGTAGTTAGTTTGCTGATTTTGAACATAAACAAATGATAAAGTCAAATAATGTCATATGTATCAATACATTTTCTATAAAACTGTTGTATTGTACTAATCCAATTCTATATTGACAGTACTTAAAATAAAGCAATATTTAGTTTTTTAAATTACAATGCAAAATTCACCCTTTTTGCACAACAAAGACAAGAACAGCATAGTACACGGCCGTATAATAAGAAACTGTCAAGACATATTGCGGTTTGATATGACAGGATATAATGTAAATTATTACCGACATAATTTAATCTGCGAAAGCTGATTACAAACATAACCGCGCTTTAGGTGAAGCCTGGCAGCGTATTGAAGCAGTCAAGAGCTGTCTTCGGGCTGAGAAGAGCCTCGGCTTCTCTGACAAAGAGGCAGCATCTGAAAAATAGCAGTGTGAGCTGACGAATACATGACAGCTGTCAATCATTTCTTAATAACAGGGAAGCAGGGCGGCTCACCAGTGGGTTTGACCTGAGAGGACATGAGGATACACACCTTTGTCGGTGGCTAGTTATCATTAAATATGGTACAAAAACCCAAATTATCATTGAAAATATGATTATCTGATCTTTACAGACTCCTTATAGGAATTAAACAGCTGAAAATTAAAGTTTTGTCCCTCAAATCATGCTACTGTTGTAATTTTTTTGACCAGTATCGTATTTTTCAGACTATAAATTGCATCAGGAATATAATACATAATGAAGAGAATAATGTTGCATTTTTGGGAGGGCAATTTTTTATTTCAAAGTCAACAACAAACATAACAGTTTTGCATGATAAGTATAGCCTTAAAAAAAGAAAATAACAGAATGTTGGTAGTCAGAGAGGAAAAAAACATGTATAAGTCGCAGGCTCAGCCAAACTATGAAAAAAGTACGACTTATAGTGCGGAAAATACAGCGTGGTGCGTATTTTCTGGATTATAAGTCGCACCAGCCAAAGAAAACAATTAAAAGGGAAAAAACTTGAATATTTAAATGTTTCTGCATGTCGCACTTCAGTATAAACCACAGTTTTGTTCAATAGTAATCAATAACAAATAGAAATAGGAAAAAATGCAAAATAATAATAATAATAATCGGACATAGGCTTTGTCATTATCATAGACTCGACAAAAGATGATGACAAAGCCTATGTCCGATTAGCAAAAAAAGGCAGGTTCTGAAAAACATACATAATTCTGTAATGAATACATAAACAATCAGAAAAATTGAAACAAATTGTAAAAAAGACAACACAAAAACATTTCCCTTGTGCATATTTTGCTCTGGCACCAAATGTGTTTGTTTTTTAAATCTCTCGTGACTTAACATATCTTACATCTTTGGCAGCCATTGACGGCAAATCCATTTTAACAGGACCAACGGATTGGACGCCTATTATTGTCAGTCAGTCGGTCATTTGACGATCAATTTCGCTCCTTTACTAACTACCACAACACATCGCCCGTACCCTGGGCTGTTAAGCTAACAATAACGTTTGAATAGACGTCCACTGCGTGCGACCACTCTCTGCGAAAAGGGTTAAAGTTCATTTCCGAGGGGAGTTAGCTCAAGGCGCCCAATCCGGAGGAACATGGATGCCGATCTGCAAGGCGTGTCACATATTTAGATGAAAAGGGATTGATAATGGTCTCCCCTCTCTCATCTCACGTCGCAAAGCTTTATGAGTTCCTTCGATCCCTGATTTCAGAAGCCATTAGTGTTCTTCCTCTTGAGAGATGGAAGGCCGAGCCGGCGGCGTGCTGAGGATTCCCGCTCTAACTGGAAATGACACATTGTCAATAAGTATACTGATTAATCTGCCTATTTGTTTTGTGCAATGCGCTTAACAAGCTTTCTTAGACTGAAGACATTGTGAAAACCCAATAAGTGTTCTTTATCGTTTCTTCTGATCAGAGTAATTGAGAGGTTTATGTACGCGGGCGCCTTAGTTGAAAGTTTTTGCAGATTCTGGGTTTTCCAAAATGCATGGCCTCGTTTTGTATTGATGAAAAATATCATTAAATGTGGCTCGCAGAAGAATCTTAAATACAAACTACATTCTGTTGCATTCATCAACTGTAATTGTAACTTCATTATTTCTAATCAAGGTAGGAAACATGCATAAAGAAATTTACTTAAAAATTCTATTCAGATTTTTGGGGGGGTAACTGGACATTTTCTTCTTTGTTCTAGAACATGTGTCAAAGTGGCGGCCCGGGGGCCAAATCTGGCCCACCGCATCATTTTGTGTGGCCCGGGAAAGTAAATGATGAGTGCCGACTTTCTGTTTTAGGATCAAATTAAAATGAAGAGTATAGATGTATATTGAATTTCCTGATTTCCCCCTTTTAAATCAATCACTGTAATTTTTTAATCCATTTTTTTCTGTGTTTTTAGTTCTAAAATCATTTTGTAAAATCTAAAAATATATAAAATAAAGCTCAAATAAACATTGTTTTAGATCTATAAAAAATGAATATTCAGGGCTTTTAATCCTGTTCTTTTAATCCATTTATTTTAAAAAATCTAAATATTATATCTAAAATGGTCCGGCCCACGTGAAATCAAGTTGACGTTAAAGCGGCCCGCGAACCAACCCGAGTCTGACACCCTTGGTGTAGAAAGTTGGTTTCAGTTGTATAAATAAATATATATCACTATTTTTTTAGTCGTGATTAATCATAATAATAATCTTTTTTAATGAATCATTTTTTTATTGTTATGAATGCAAAGAGAGAGAGAGTGAGATTTATTTTACAGTATGATTGTAGTGGGTAATTAGTAACTCATTCACTGCCATTGACGGTTTATTAATTTTACATTCTGCTTGTCTTCACAAAGATCGTGAGGGTGCTGGAGCCAACTTTGTGCAGCCCTAAAACGGTTGCCAGCCAATTGCAGGGTAAACTGACATTAACAACCATCACACTTTGGAGCACCCATAGAAAACCCACGCAGACATGGGAAGACATGCTAACTCTAAACAAAAAAGCCGAAACCCACCAGGCTTAATCTCTCAATCTCCCACTGCGAGACAGACATCCTAACCACACTATCCACCGTGCTGGCACCCATAGACAATCATAAACCGCAAATCCATCTAGCCTGCCATTGAATAATTATATTTCACTGCCATTGACAGCGACGGACGTCCCATCCATTTTCACCAATGAGGTCACACTTAGTTCTATTTAATGAGATTCCGATCCCCTCCGATTTGGAGTTGGCCCTCGCATCCTTTGATTTATCGAAGAAAAAAAAAGTTTGGACACCCCTGCAATAAAGCTTTTGGAGAATGTGGACGAGAACGCTGGTCTCCACCTGCGTTTCCAATTGGAGTGTTTACGTTCCTATGTCAGCTGTCCTCCCAATTCACCATTTATCTCCCCTGAACTGTCCTAACCTTTTCAAGCTTTCACTTATGACAGATTCCTGATCCCTCGGGCCAAGCATCAGAGGAAGTTAGCTACAGGAAGGTCCGCGCAACTGTCAACGGAAGACAGAGGCTACACATGTCCCGGTGCGCTGATTGGCCTCCTCGTGTACAGCCACATAAATCGCATCAAACTCAGACATGTGGGAGGAGAAGAGGCCATGAAGAATCGGGGTGATGACGTTTCCTAAGATTCTTTCCCCAATCTCTGGCCCGGCACCCGCCCAACAAGTTAGAGGTGAGTTTGCATGACATTTTAATTTTTTTTTTAAAATTATATATACAGAACAGCAATCCATTTTCCTAGAAGCAGTTATTTAAAAGTTGACAGTATCTTAAGGCGCCCATTTTAATATTTACAGTTTTAGTCAAAACTAACGAAATTATTGGGATTCTGCTTAATAATGGCGCTGCAGTAAATATGTTATTATTAGAAAAATAATTGAAGCAACTAGCATTTTTTTATGATTTTTTTTTCTACAAAGCAAGAAGACTATTTTATAAAAAAAATAAAATAATGTAAGATAAAATAAAAAAATAAAAAACAAACAAACATATATATATATATATATATATATATATATAAATATTTTTAAAAAAAATAAACATTAAAAAACAAGCAAACAAAAACAAACAAAACAAAAAATACATATATATATATAAATATTAAAATAAAAAAATAAAACATTAAAAAACAAGCAAACAAAAACAAAAAAACAAAATACATATATATATATATATATAAATATAGAAATTTGTTGTTGCTCAAGGATCCCCAAATATGACATGAATAAAAAAAAGAAAATATAGTTTAAATGGATCTCTAGTAACTCATATTAACAACAGACAAAGTAAGCACCTGAAATTTAACATATTAACAGTTTTTTGCATAACTGTAGCCTAAAAACAATACAATTTAACAAGTTATTGGTGAGAGTGAAAAAACTATAAGTCACACTCGATTTTATGTTGCAAAACACAGGCATACGGTAAATATTTTGTCATTCAAGCTTTTTTTAGGAGCAGGACAGGGCTTCCAAACTATACACAACATTAAACAAAAAAAAATCTGAGCCATTTTCTCCTTTTAAGACCAAGTTATCATGCAAATGACATTTTTTCTCCATCTTTTAATCTTTTTTTCATCCTAGAAGTAAAGACATCTTCTTTAGCGCGGTAAAGCACAAGTGAATTGTTCTGGCTTTCCAAGGCAAAGATTACACATGGAGCGTTTCAAGTAAAATTCCTGGGCTTAGTGTCAGAAGACAGCGAGCTGAAGACAAATGGAAAAAATATGAGATCTCCTCTTGGATTTGCTTGTTCCTGTGGGAATAGCTGAAAACGTCATTTCCAAGCAATCCTCCTAAATGAGCACTTCTGAAGCATTCTTGATTGACTGAAGCCTTACAGCTTGTCATCTAATCAGCCAGATAACCAAGACCGGCGTGCACGCACCTTGCCATTTATACTATCTTCTTGTTGGGAAGCTGATGGACCAATATGTCTTTTTTCTTCCTTTCATAGCTAACAACGTCGACGCTGCGCCCGATGGATCTGAAATACGGATGTGTTGTCGGCATCCAAATTAACTCATGACTGTGATCCGGCGCCGGTAACGAGCATTCAAAGTGTTCTCCTCGTTAAAAATGGGGAATAAATAGAAATGCGAGGTAAAACATTCAAATATCACATTTTCTCAATTGAACTAGGGTCACAGGGGGTGCTGGAGCTTATCTCAGTTGATTTCGGGCCAGACTCAGGGGGCATCCTTTAATTTGTGGCCAGCCAATCACAGGGCACAAGGAGACAAACAACCATTCACATTCGCAATCATACCAAGGGGCAATTTAAAGTGTCCAATCAGCCTACCATGCATGTTTTTGAAATGTGGGAGGAAACCAGAGTACCCAGAGAAAACCCACGCAGGCCCAGGGCGGACATGCAAACTCCATAGTTGTTGACTGACCTGGATTTGAACTCAGGTCTTCCAATGTGAGGCCGACGCGCTTACCACTCAGTCACCGGGCCGCCCACATTCAAATACATATGAATCATAAAGTCCATCATTGCAGGCTTGTGTGGAAATGCAAGGCACGTAAGAATTGGAAGTTACTTGAATATCCTTGGATCCAGATGCTTAACTAGGCTAATGACTGACTGGCTAACAAAGAAAAATGGGCAGCCTGTTCAGTCAGTGTCAGTGAGCCGGCAGCCAATGTCCTCTAAAATGCTCTTCAATATACAGTAGTGAACATTTACTGTATGCAAAACCGAGGCTTGCATAGATTATTGACCATAAGTCATTCTTTTTTCGTAGTTTGGGTCTCACTTCGGACATATTCACTTAAATATTTGTATGTGATCATTTTTTAATAACATCATTCAATAGTAAGTAAATATCCCCAAATCCACAAATGGTTCTGTTTTTTCATGAAAATAGAGAAAAAATGAAAAGGGTGATTATTTTAAGAAGGCGTCAATATTGTTATGTGTATTATTATTATTATTTTTGGCACTAGCACCCCTGCAACACGTGAGGATAAGCAGTGTTGGATGACTGAACTATAAAGTATAATCGTTATTCTTGTGCTCTGACATAATAAAATAAACCCCCCAAAAATGCTACTAATAGCCTTGAATGTACAGAATATATCATGGATTAAAGTATTTTTGTGGATTTTTTTTAGCTACCTTACATTTTTTGGCACTCACCATATCCTCATTATGAGGGTTGATGTTGGTGCCTCAAAAAAAAAACCTCGAAATCCCCCTAAATTTGCCAAACAGACATCAGCACTGCCAATCGAAACCATATTTATATCACAACCTGTTCAATATGCTGCTCTGTAGTTCTTGAACCATCATCGATAGTCACTTTCACAACTTTGTGACACATTCCACGACACATCCCCCACCTGAACCAAATCCGAGAGGGATAAAAAGTGACCACCGGGGCTCCGGATCGGCCTTGGGGTCGAAGGGTGAGAAGTCTCGGCAGCGTTGTGGTACAGCCGCGTGCCTCCGTTGAGGCGAAGCAGATCTGACAGAGGCCACCTCGAGAGACTCTTCACTCTCCATCACAGTGCTCAGCAGAAGAGGCAGCGTCTGTCAGGGCTTCCCAATTCCTCGCTCTCGCCCGCCCGCCCGCCCGGCTGCCTGCCGCACCTCCCGCCCTAAACACCTTTAGTCAGTTTCACAAAGCTCCTCACGCTGCCAGAAAGCCTCCAGACTCATTGGCAATGCATGACCAATCCCCGCACAAGCCGCCGAACATCAGCGGAGTTTAGTTCTCGCGACGTGACAGACACATCCAGAGGCTTCCTTTCCGCACACTCCGCCATCATTAAGATCATCGGATATCATCTCGCGGGAAGTAGCGCACGCTCGCATATCCCAAGTATCACACCATCTCAAATTCATCATCTAAACTACCCAGACACGCCCGATAAGATGTCTACCCCCGGTAGGAGGAGACCGCCCACATGGCGACAACCAATTTGACCCGCAAATAGAGATTCCCCTCAACCCCACCCCAATTTTGGGGGAAAAAAAGGGCTATCCGTTTTAATTTGTCCAACTTTCTCCTTTCCTTCAAAATGGGGAGCGAGCGCCGTCGCCACTTTTAGCCGCACTACCAAATGTTGTTATCGCAGCGCGGTGTCAAGAACTCGATCTCTTTTTCTCTCTGCAGGTGACAGGCACAGACGAGAGATAAGATTGGAAAAGAATCCCACTCCACTGAGTAAATAAATAATCAATACTCATCTAAATGTAAATGAGAAAGTAGCCCCCTTTGATAGGAGGGTTTTTATCAACCAACCAATTTTCTACAGACACTCACTGGGCCTCAACCAAATCACCATCATTCAGCTCCCATGTAATGGATAAGAAAAGGGGCTGGGAGTGTGTATATGTGTGTTTGTGTGTGTGTGTATATGTGTGTGTGTGTGTGGGGGGGGGGGGTCATCTGAGATCAGTTTCAGCACCATGCCAACTACTGTAAATATGCACAGCATTTGTTTGTTTTTCAGATAGGAACTTGGAATGAAATTCTCTAAACTTTTAGACAGTTTTTTTTCTCATACTTTTTTTTCTGTAAAATGCAAAAATATATATTTTCAAAAATATATTTTTGCAAAAATATGTATGTGCAAAAATATGTATGTGCAAAAATATGTATGTGCAAAAATATGTATGTGCAAAAATATGTATGTGCAAAAATATGTATGTGCAAAAATATGTATGTGCAAAAATATGTATGTGCAAAAATATGTATGTGCAAAAATATGTATGTGCAAAAATATCTATTGGCAAGAATATGTATTGGCAAGAATATATATTGGCAAGAATATATATTGGCAAGAATATATATTGGCAAGAATATATATTGGCAAGAATATATATTGGCAAGAATATATATTGGCAAGAATATATATTTGCAAGAATATATATTTGCAAAAATATATATTTGCAAAAATATATATTTGCAAAAATATATATTTGCAAACATATATATTTGCAAACATAGATATTTGCAAACATAGATATTTGCAAACATAGATATTTGCAAACATAGATATTTGCAAACATATTTTTAGTACACATGAAAGCGAATGTGGCGACACACTTAAAAACAAATAACAACCTTAAGTTAAGAAATACATCAAAAGTAATATTATATGTATCATAATTTGGCGTGGGGGGTCATCTGAGATCAGGTTAAGCACCACACCAACTACTGTAAATATGTATTTATATATATTTGTTTGATTTTCAGATAGGAACTTGGAATGAAATTCTCTAAACTTTTAGGCAGTTTTTTTAAATACTTTTTTTCTGTAAAATGCAAAAATATATGTTTTTAGGACACATGCAAGTGAATGTGCTATACAGGAAAATCCTGGATAGCTGAATTAAATAAAATTAAAAACAAATAACAACCTAAAGTTAAGAAATACATTAAAAATAATATTATATGCATCATCTTTTGGCACAATTGGAAAAATGCAGAGCAGTAATCTAAATGCCATATATTTGTTTATTTTTCATGCATTTCTAAACTTTAGGTCAGGGGTCGGCAAACATTTCCACAACCATGAAGAGGACACTTTTTAACCAATCTGGTGTCCTACAAGTGCAATCAGTGGATTGCAATCAGGTGCTTCCTGTTACAGCACAAACGTTTTATTTTGCTGGTTAGGTTGCAAGAGGACTGGTTTGTTTTAGGTTGTTATTTTTTTTTTACATGCAAAAAGCGTTTTTAAACACAAATAGCCCAACTTTGAAGCAAACCGTCATGCAAAAATATCATTTTAAGGTAAGATTGTGCTTTTTATGTTGTTGCAAAGAACAGAAAAATTAAAATAATTGACTTAAATTACAAAATAGTACATGTAAGCAGGAAGCCAAAGAAGATTTTCATTCTGGCGTGAATATTTTTGATTGCGCTGCACTTTCCTCAACATTTGTGATGTTGTGTATTGGACACGATTACCATTTTATTGTCATCAAAATGCACTGCTGGGACTTTGAATTGATCCAATGAAACCCCTCAAATACTATTTTCCTCATCCTCATTGCATTAGGTTTTATTTCATAACTCATGGATGTCAATAATGGAAAGCATTATATAGCAGTATGCTCAATAACAGAATTTTCCTGCTTGAAATGCATGCAGTATTGATTTCTAGTTCTCTGGCTCCATAAGCGTGGCAGAGGCTGCATTTACTCTACTCAGTCAGCAATGTAGAGGGCACGGAGATTGAAATTAACAGTATCAAACACGCCAGATCAAAACCTCAACCAGGGGTGGTCAAACTGCGGCCCACGGGCAAACCAGCCTGAGGTAAATGATAAAAATATCATTAAATATAGCCTGCACATGAAGCTTAAATTCTGCCTGCACTGCTTTTCTCTGATTTAACACTAGATGGAGCTGGTCATTTAAAAAAAACGTCTCTCCATTAGCCAAGGGGTTGAAAACTAACAATATTTTGACATTATTGTAGACCACAGGTGTCAAAGTGGTGGCCCCGGGGCCAAATCTTGCCCGCTGCATCATTTTGTGTTGCCCGGAAAGTAAATCATGAAAAAATTAAGATTATAGATGTATATTGTATTTACTGATTTTCCCCCTTTTAAATCAATAATTGAAATTATTTTAATCCATTTTTTCTGTGTTTTTAGTTGAAAAATCTCTCCATTAGCCAAAGGGTTGAAAACTGACAATATTTTGACATTATTGTAGACCACAGGTGTCAAAGTGGCGGCCCGGGGGCCAAATCTGGCCCGCCGCATCATGTTGTGTGGCCCGGGAAAGTAAATCATGAAAAAAATGAAGATTATAGATCTAATTTAGTCTGTGTTTTTATAACGTGGGAAAGGATTACAAGTTGGCTTTTATGTGCTTTAATTTTTTATTTTATTTGAGAATAAAAGTTTAACTCCTCCAACCAGTACACAATGTCAATGATACAAAGACAATAGATGTCATGGCATTTTTTAAGTAGACTTGAGTTGCATTTTTTTCCCCCAGCGGATAACAGCTGAATCCGATTTGGATTTTTTCCCCCCCGTACAAATCGTTGATTGCTTTTAACATAGCGGCGGTCTACGCACAACGGAGCGCTCGGCACTGATCTTTATTGATGTCGGAAATGGGCAGAAATGAACTCAGTATTGCTAGAACAGCTGCATATTATCTGCGGGCCGTAGTGTAGCATGCAAGGCTCCAGGTGGCTGCGTGGTCGCTGGCCAACTTGTGCTTGATTGTTACTGTGCTGAATCAGAGTGACAGAACAAAGCATCACAGGTCGTGTGTCATCCTTCCATTTCTCTCCCTCCGAGCTGGCCTCCCTTGGGAAACACAGCCATCCAGCTAATATGCCATAAGCTGACAGTCAGCATCTGAAATGTGTGTTAAAGAGCCAGATTCGGCCATATAAAGGCATTTCCTTCACATCATCAAACTACTTTGTAGGTTCTAGTTAGGCACAAATGGGATCGGTAGCATGATACATACATTTTTTATTTCTATATCTATGTTTGTACGTTACATTCATGGCGAAAAAAGAGGAAATCAGACAAACTTGCATTTTTTTTTTGCATAGATTTGAGTGAAATTTGCATGTGAAATTGCTTCAAGTTAATTTTTTGTGGGCTGTACTTTGAAATCATTTAAAATTAAATAGTGCTTTAAGTGTAAATAGGTTTTAATCGAGAATCTTGACAGAGCAATGTAATGTTATTGTTTATATCACATTCATTGACAGCCAATTAACTTTCATTAAAAAAAACTATAGATAGGTGTAGTATGATGTGTAGTAAATATTATCTTTGAAGACATGAGAATTGCATCATAAATTAATGTTAAACATTTAAATATATGTGACTTTTTATGTGCCGCGGCGACGATGCATATATTTAAAGATTACAAACTACTCAGTCAATGATTCACTTTTAACTCTTACACTAAAGACATTTTTCAATATTCCACATATTGATCCCCTACTGAAGGTATTTATAATTTATGTGCTAGCTGTTTTAGCAATCATTTTATTGTAAATCCAGGCCTCTTGTTTAACTTGTTGTGGTCCAGGCAAAAAAAATATCCCAAATCCTAATGATTAATTCATAATCTAGATCACATGTGTCAAAGTGGCGGCCCAGGGGCCAAATCCGGCCCGCCGCATCATTTTGTGTGGCCCGGGAAAGTAAATCATGAGTGCCGACTTTCTGTTTTAGGATCAAATTAAAATGAAGAGTATCGATGTATATTAAACTTTCTGATTTTCCCCCTTTTAAATCAATAATTGTAATTTTTTAATCCTTTTTTTCTGTGTTTTTAGTTCAAAAAATCTTTTTGTAAAATCTAAAAATATATTTAAAAATCTCAAATTAACATTGTTTTAGATCTATAAAAAAACTTAATATTCAGGGCTTTTAATCCAGTTATTTTAATCCATTTATAATAAAAAAAATGAAATATTTTATCTAAAATGGTCCGGCCCGCGAACCAACCCGAGTCTGACACCCTTGATCTAGATTATACCATAATCTTTGCAGTAGTAGTAAATTTGCGTCATCTTTTTTTCCCCCCAACTCGGCTTGTGTGATGTCAACAGCACACTGCATTCCTTTTCCTTAGTTTATGTTTCTCAATTTAACCCTCAAAGTGAAATATACTTAATATTTGTAGTTATATGTGCAGTTTACAGTTGAGTTCCAGAACCTTCATATTTCTAAGTAGACCCAAATGATCATTCTATTTTCTAATATGTTGTTAGTCTTATCTCCCCATTGGGATACTACGAGAAGGCGTTAAAAATATATATACAGTATCTTTTTAAATATAATGCTTATTGGTTTGCGGTGTACTTTTAAAATGGAGGTAAGTGTTCTCGGGTGTGAATTGCAGACCTTGTGTTGAACATTGATGCACTGCCTCCATTACGGCGCTGCCTCCTTTCGAGGAGTCCACGCTATTGTTTATGACACTGACACATGCAGTAATGGGTATTTCACTTGTGCACTTGTACTGAGTGCTGAACGTGGAAACATAGATAAATATGCCGCGTACCCACAACATCAGTAAATTTCCATTCCATCTATGAAAATATACAAGTGATGACAGGGAAACGGGTGATATAACGTCGGCATAGGGAAAGAGAAAATATCTTTTTTTATTTGCTAACTAGAAGTACAGGGTAATCCTTTAAATAGTAACTGGGTATTAGACATTGTCTGTAACAAGGAAGCTAGGTTTTAAGTGATTTTTTTTTGGCGTACTTCTGAGAAGATGATTGTGCCTAAGAACAAAACAAGATGGAAATAAAGTCAATCATAGGAAGAATGCACTTTGAAAGTAAATGTTAACTGATGCATTTGTCATTAGTGGAAATAATGCTAAAAATATAGCATATAAAATCATTACAAAAAAGTAATGTAATGTCTTATCTCATTTTCTGAACCGCTTTATCCTTATTAGGGTTGTGGGGGGTGCTGGAGCCGATCCTAGCTGTCTCCGGGCCAGAGGGGGACACCCTGAATTGCTCCAGCACCCCCGTGATCCTTGTAAGTAGAAGCATAAAGGAAAATTAATGATTTTTCAATAGCAGTGAATGAGTTAAGGCAAGGCTGTCAGACTCGGGTTGGTTCGCGGGCCGCATTAACGCTGGACCATTTTAGATATAATATTTAGATATTTTTTTTAAATAAATGGATTAAAAGAACTGGATCAAAATCCCTGAATATTCCGTTTTTTATAGGTCTGAAACAATGTTTATTTAAGCTTTTTTTATGTTTTTAGATTTTACAAAAAAAAAAAATTGAACTAAAAACACAGAAAAAAATATTTAAAAATTACAATTATTCATTTAAAAGTGGGAAAATCAGTAAATTTAATATACATCTATACTCTTCATTTTAATTTGATCCTAAAACAGAAAGTCGGCACTCATTTACTTTCCTGGGCCGCACAAAATGATGCGGCTGGCCAGATTTGGCCCCCGGGCCGCCACTTTGACACCTGTGAGTTAAGGGCTAGCAGCAACAAAATAATCAAGAAGTATAATGATATTGTAAAATATGATCTTTTTTTCGCATTTAAAACATTTAAAAAAAGATAATAAAGAAGTAAACTATGGACTGCAGGCGATTAATCCAGATTACAAATGTATTTGCGTGTCAAAAAAAGATTAAATGTCTTGAGCTTCAAGAAAAAAAATGATCAAAACAGTCATTTACACTTTAAAGAATTAAACGTCATAATGGCCAATTTTTGAAACACTGACCACTGAAAGGGTTAAAATTGTAAAAAAACAGTTCTTGTTAAAACTACATCAACTAGTCAATCTCTTTAACATCAGTTATAGCCAAGACTTCAAAGTTTGCAGTATTAAAAGCAGACAAAGCTTTAAAAAAAAGCAACAACTTTGAAGCATCTCCAAAGAAAATATCAAACATTTAAAGACGCGTCCCCGAGGATTTGCCAAACTTCAGACCTAGTGTCGACGTCAGACGAATGCCTCGTGCTACCGTGTGTCCCTGCAGACTCCAGAAACATGGCAGCTGTCACTAACAAGGAAAGTCACATGCCACTCTCCCCCTTCATGTTCAAATACAAACACAGACTCTCGTGTATTAACGCCAGATATTTTCAATTATCTAGTGTCAACCTTTATCTGCTCACATTTATGGACGTACAGCCGGAGTGACATTCTCCTTTTTCATATTTCAAGCACTGGCATACTTCAGAGGGGGCGAAGGAGGAGAAGATCACAACAGTTTCATCCAACTTTTATGTCGGATGTTTTAGATTCGGCTAGCCCGGGGGTATACGGCGGCGCTCGGCGTTCAATTTTTTAACGACGCTTTTAGCAACGCCATGATTGTAAATACAAACGAAAGCTCCCGGGGAATGTTTGTCTCTACGAGGACTGTTCGGCAAACAGCTCATTCATTTCAAACGCGTGCAGGAATGATCAGCGGAGATAAAAGATGGTTCAGTCTGCAGATAAAGAGGAATCAAACCCGTTCTTGGATGCTATATGCTTGTTTTCGGGTGTAATTCCCAAGCGCAGCGGGATTTTACGGCTCGTCGCTAGTCTCCTGTTACAGTAAAATAAAAAGGCCTTTTTCTCCCCCCCCTATTTACATTGCAAACTTGCATCAACTGCAGGCTTGTGCACATAAAATTACCATAATAGGCGGTTCCGAGATGCCTAATGCGCTTCTCTGCGGGCTAACACATGCCGAGAAGTACTGAGGTGGAGACAATGGGGTAGAAAACAGAAAGCGACTCTTCATCTCCTCATTTTCCCACTCCCTATTTAGTACACGGCTGCGTTGGCACCTCAGGAGCCGAGAGGTTACCCCACATCTGGAGAAATGAGTTTGACCCTCCGAAAGGGCACAGGAAGTTGCCCCCCGCACCCACCGAAAGCCGCAAACAAAAGCCGCAGTGGCGAGCGGGGAACCCAGAGCGCCATTCATCGCGGCTAATGACTTGTTCATTAAGAGTGATGATGGATAAAGACTTCTCACGCTGAGATGAAATCAAGATTTATATTCGTTGTTTCCTCACCCAACTTGTGGGAAGATCATCATCATTTAATTCTATCTCTGCGGCCGGTGATGGGCATCCAGAGAGCGGGCTATCAAACGGTGCAGTCAGCTGGCAAAATCCAAAAAACGTGCCGTTGGCACATCTGGAGCTCGCCGTTGAAGCCGAGGGTGAGCAATGGCTGCTGGCGGGTGGCCAAATTACAGGCGGAGGCGCTTCAGGGCTTCGCCGACTCCACCTTAGCTTCTCCTCATTTAGATCATCATCATTATTTATTGGCTTACCGTATTTTCACGACTATAAGGCGCACATAAAAGTCTTACATTTTCTCCAAAATAGACAGGGCGCCTTATAATCCAGTGCGCCTTATATATGGACCAATACTAAAATTGTTATCACGATACAATAAAAATCAGTCGATAGGGTACACCATCCTCTACAGCGCTCACAACTACGGCAAGCAGCCCCCGACTCGACTATTTTCCCCGTAGAAAAAGTACTGCGCAGTGACTGCTGGGATATGTAGTTCTTTGGTCAATACACCTAATGGATTGTGGCCTGTATACATCGACATCAACACAGCTTTACAAAGCATGGAAAGCAGCGTTGGAAAAGTTACGCTAGCTACTAGCTAGCAACTATTTGCGAATGGATTGTGGCCTGTATACATTGACATCAACACAGCTTTACGAAGGATGGCAGGCAGCGCCGGGCTAGTTACGCTAGCTACTATTTGCGAATGGATTGTGGCCGCCTGGACGAACGTATAAAACTTCGGACACAGAAAATGAGGACTTTGATGGATTTGTGGGTGATGATGACGTGAGTACATTGTAAAATGGCTAAATAAAGTACAACCGAACTCGGTTTTGCTTCCGTTGCCTTTTTAAAAATGTGTTTTTAGCGTGTGGGTGTAGCGTGTATGTTTAAGCTGGTGTATGTTTTGTCATGCCTGGCTGCGTCTTTAAAAGCGGTGCGTCCTTTGTGTGTGTCAAATACAGAAATAGCAATCGTTACTGACACTGCGGCTAAAAATACGATGCGCCGTATAGTCGTGAAAATACGGTATTTATTTATTTTTCCCATTGCGAGCGCCACGTTGAAATTTCAGACGCAGTTTTTGCGGGGTTTTTCCCCCCTGAGCGTTAGCGTATTATCGCGCCACACTAGACCCTCCGCTCACCTCTCTGTAGGGTCTTATCTCGAGCTGGAAATAGGCCCCGAGACACTTCATCAGTGTCCTTCACCCGGCTATCTGCTGCTCCCCAACTTTTATTAAAACTTCAGCCTTTATCAGCTCTCGGGTAATTCAGGCATGACAAATTGGGCAGCAGATGCCACCTCCGTTTGAGGCCGCTGTACATCTCTTGCACCCCTATCGAGACAATGAAGGGTGGGATATTCACCTTTTAGCCCGTCGCGGCGAGTTTTCTTCCACCAAAATCTCCGTGGAATAAAAACCGAGAAGTCATGTGACCTTTTTGTCACTCGCGCTGAGCAAACGTTGGTTGCGATAATTAAAGCCAAAAGAAAAATAAATTCTTAGGCGGCGAAAAACTTATTTATGGGGGATTGTATTTCCCGGGAAAGCGCAATTAGCTTTTCATGACGCTCTTGAATGCACTCATCTTGATGACAACAGACATGGAAAGCCTGGGCCGGCTTGTATTTACTGCTTGGTGCTCCTGCATGCTCGGAGATGGGACCTAATTTATGACGCATTTAAACGGAGTGAATGTAAAGCAGAGTTCTATGCTCTGTTTAATAAAACCATAGACTATATAGGAAGAGGCAACCATTAGTTTTTATATGCTGTACGCATATGTACACTGGGTATAGTATAGTAGTCAATACAGTTTTTCACTTTTTTCATTTATTTATACAAGGATATGGGGGTCTTTGCAGAGAGATTGATTTTTTTTTTTGGGATGCCTTCAAATTGCTGTTTTAAACAAATGAAAAACTTGTTAAGCTGATTGGACTAGTAGAGTCATTTCCAGACTAAGTCACACTTTTTTTTTACTTGCATAGTTTGGCTGGCTTTCCGACTGTTACTTAAGCACCGCTTTTATATATTTTTCTCTCACCACCGACAGTGTTATATTACTTTTATTTTGGCTATAGTTATCTGAAAAAACTAATGTTAGCAGATACCTATTCTGCCTGTTCTACTCCATTTTACAATTGTAGTTTTGACGTATGTTTGTTCTTCCCAAAATAAAATTGGCATACCAAAAATGCGATTTGTACTCTAGTATAACTTGTAAGTAATACTTCCTCCTCATCTTGTAGTGTTTGGCTGCTGGGACTTATACTTGATTCTAGTCCAGAAAATACATTTGAATGCCTATTAATACTGGAACAAATGTTATGTGCCACATGGGAATTTTCTTGGAGTAAATTTAATTTATTTTTTCTATTTTTTAAACGTGCATACATCTCAGTATTACTACTTAACAATGGACTTTTGTACTATACAGCAGTGCATGTGTAGGTTACTACTCTTTTCTTGCGCTTATTTGGGGTGAAGAGGTCCAGTAACTTGGTCGGTATTACTAATGTAAATCAACAATTACACCACGATAGTATCATAAAATATCGATTCATTGGACAATAATATGATATTTATACATCTCAGTCTATCAAAATTCAAGTCATTCCAATTCCAGTAGGGTCATGGTATTATTCTTAGTAATTGACGCACCCCCTTTTCATTGAAACAAATCCTTGATTCAGTTCTCGTCTTTCATGTATACCTGGGAGCCATTCTTACGATTCACCTCGTTCCCAAACATCATAACTCCATTTTTTTTACATTATATCCCTTTCAGATATGTGGGTTAGCACGAATTCAATTCTATCTGACTTTCGGCAAGAGCCTGGGATTAGTCGCCAGTCCTTTGTAGAGCGGCTATCTCCTCCAATGGCATTCACGTTGGGGGTCGTGATAGTACTGACGGGATGTGGTCCCTACCTGAAACTGACATGGCATAGCTCCTGAGGGGATTCATGGAGGATCTTGCCTGTAAATAAGAATTCATGATGGAAGGGCAGCAGGCGTGAAGCATGAGATTGGAAAGCAAAGATATCATAGTGGGCGGTTGGATCTTAGTGATGTTTAGCAGCACATAACTCCACACATAGACCCTGAACGTGTCAAGAGACGGCACACAAACGGATACACACGGGAGCCGCCATGTGTGAGTTTCTACTTTACACAAAAGCAGTACATAAAATCTTTCAAATAGACTGCGGCGATCAAAGTCTGCTCTTGAAAACGTGACCATTTTCCATACCAAGCATGCTTTGACTTGCTACATCACCAGGGTTTTTCTTTGATATTCCTGACTGTCTTTTGTCCGCGTTTGAGCTTTCTAAACCCAACATTGCTGGCCAAGAGACCAGCTGTGTTTCTGGGTTAAAAAGTGTTTTAAGAGCTGCTCCGGGATGGTAATGTGTAGAGCAACCTGCCAAGCCATGAGTATCCCGAGGCAAATGGGAGAAACAGTGGTTAAAAAGCAGGCTTTTCTGGTTCAGAGCCAGAGCTTAATCTACCACATAAAGGCATGTTATAACTGGGGGCTAGCCTTTGCAAATAATCTTGCCCAAAGAAACTATTTTCAGCCGTCCTCGCATTGTTTGATGCCAATAGAATTTGGCAAAGAGAGTCTGGTTTTGTCCAAGAACATTTATTATTTAAACGGTGTTTACATGGCCACGGTTAGACAATTCGAGAACAATAAGCAAACAAAAACAAACGGATTGATAGTTAGACCATATCAAAAAGTGGTGGGTGGTAACTTTAAATCCATCTCCACAGGGGAATATTAAGGGAAATAGTAAGATGAATACAAAGGCCAAGATATCAAAGGCAAATTTATGAAACTGTGTATTGTATGTCTGTCATTTTTCCTTTGTGGTTATGAAATATGTTGTGCAATTCACATGAGAAAGACATTGACAGCTTGACCCACTGCATCAAAGATTATATTAATTTCTGTGTTGAGAACATTGTACCCTCCAAGAAGGTCCGTTGCTTCTCCAACAATAAGCCGTGGGTCACCAGGGATCTAATATATTTATATAATTTTAAGTACCTGGGTGTCCACCTCAACAACAAACTAGCTAGCTGCTGAGGACTTTTTATGACACCATGGTGGCATCTACAGTGTTTTATGCAGTGGTCTGTTGGGGATGCAGGAGCACAGAGAGGGACAGGAACAGGCTGAATAAGCTGGTCAGGAGGGCCAGCTCTGTTTCGGGCTGTCCTTTGGACTCTGTGGAGGAAGTGGAGGATGCTGACCAGGTTGATGTCCATCATGGACAGCACCTCCCACCCCCTGCATGAGTCTGTGGAGTCCCTCCGAAGCTCTTTCAGCAAAAGACTGCAGCGCCCTCATTGCAAGAAGGAGCACTTCCGCAGATCCTTCCTCCCATCAGCTGTCAGGCTCTTTAACAAAATAAATGGCTGAGTGTTAAGACCTACCGTATGCATGCATGTACATCTATGTGTATGTATATATGTATATGAGCTTATGTGTGTATGTATGTATTTCAGCAACACGCTTATTTATTTATATATTTATTCATGTATTTATTTTTTTATTAACTTACTTATTACCTATCTATTTATGTCTAAAATGCCTTTCCTATTTCTGCATCCTCACCCTCTTGCTACTGTGACAACGAAATTTCCCGAATAAGGGATGAATAAAGTTATCCAATCCAATATTACTAAATCAAGACAACTACAAATGTAGCATTTTCATTATTAGCTTGGCAATTTGGCTTTCTAAGCTCTTTTTATTGGTTCATAAATGGATGTTTATTATTTCTTTAAAATAATACGGGTGATGGCCTGCGATCATGAAGCACATGGGCAGCTAGTTTGAAAAATAAAGCAATTCTCTGCCTCGAAAGGCTTTCATTTTGGCCATTTGTTATGTCAAATAAGTTTGTTAGCTAAACTGGACTTGGGTCGACAGGGCTGTGATGAATAATGTCCATTAAGAAGGAATCTTAGCAACCTTAAAAGTGAAAACATACCTAAAACAAGAGCATAATTAGGAAAATGAGCAAATGCCCGAGACCAGAGTATTTCTGAGCAGAGATGAATGATGGCATCACACCTCGGTCCATTATGAGCTCTATTTATACACCGAGACGCAGAGGAGCAACACTAGTTAGAGTCTACACTCCAATTAGGTTACAACTGGACTGGGAGCATTTACTTCTCTTGCAAATTTTAGCATCAAACTGAACATCTTAAATCAAACATCAGCAATTGGCTTGTGGGATTTCTGGCTATTCGCTGTAACATTTGGAATGGAATTCGATTTTGGGCTATTGGAAATTAAAGAGGATACTAATATTAAAATGGCATTTAAAAAAATATTACCATAAATATTTTTAGGCATGCAGATCTGAGGTCATTTTTTTTGCAACTTTTAATAATCAAAATCACTTTCCACAATTCATTATGTTTAATATTAGGATATTTTTTTATTTTATTTTTACAGCCAACAAAACTCAAATACAGCATAATACATTGGACTATTATTTCAAGGGGGAATATATATATACATGTTTATTTATGTGCGTGTGTATATATGTATATATGAGTATGTGTGTATGTGTGTGTATGTATATGTGTATGTATGTGTATGTATTTGTATGTATATATGTATGTATCTGTATGTATTTGTATGTATATATGTATGTATCTGTATGTATTTGTATGTATATATGTATGTATGTGTATGTATGTATGTATGTATGTATGTATGTATATATGTGTATGTATGTATATATGTGTATGTATGTATATATGTGTATGTATGTATATATATGTATGTTTGTGTATATATATGTATGTGTGTGTATATATATGTGTGTGTGAATGTGTATACATGTGTTTATATGTGTATATATATGTATACATAAAGTTGCACTTGAAAGATTCAAATTATTGTTTGCTGTTCATGAAAGAAAGCCATGCAGGCGTAGGTAGTACATAAAAAGCGCATAGAGAAAAAGAACAGATAATATTTGGGTCATTTCACTTGATATGAGAGGTTATATTACAAAATTCAAAGTGCAGCTATGTGAGTGACAGGTCAGCTGGAATTCTCCTTTTCATCACATTGGCCTCACTTGAAGTGGAGCGAAATAAAGGATTGTCTTGTGTATTTTTTCATTACACTGTCCTTTTGTTACTGAATACATAAATCCATTGTGGCAAGATGCAATATGTATGGTGGCGCTCCACCTGCGGACGTCTCATAATGGCCGCCATGTCCCTCCAGTCAGGGATGATAAGTGAACCCCCCATGAATGTTAATGATAGTGATCATTCTGAAACAGCCCGCCTCTCCGTCTTCGCTCGCCGCCCGGGTGTCACGCTCAGGGTGGCAAAGTTCAAGGGACGAAAATGAAAACAAACACACCCAGCAACATATAAATCTAAAAAAGGGGAGAATTCCTGACTGCGAGACGGAAGATGGAAAAGAAAAATACCACCATACTGTAAATACGGATACACCTTAACCAATAATAGCTTGGAATATGATCATTTCCGATTGTAAGTGGATCTCTAAGGTCAATGCAATTAGTCCTGAGATTTATTCACTTTTACAACCTTGTTTTTTTCCCCTTAGAAAAATAGAAAATGCCAAATTTTATGCTATACATACTATAAGTCAGGGGTGTCAGACTGAGGTTGATTTTACGTGGGTTGGACCATTTTAGATATAATATTTAGATATATTTTTTAATAAATGGATTAAAAGAACTGGATTAAAAGCCCTGAATATTCAGTTTTTAATAAATCTAAAACAATGTTTATTTTAGCTTTTTTTAAACATATTTTTAGATTTTACAAAATGATTTTTGAACTAAAAATACAGAAAAAATGGATTAAAAAATTACAATTATTGATTTAAAAGGGGTAAAATCAGAAAATTTAATATACATCTATACTCTTCATTTTAATTTGATCCTAAAACAGAAAGTCGGCACTCATAATTTACTTTCGCGGGCCTCACAAAATGATGCGGCGGGCCAGATTTGGCCCCCAGGCCGCCACTTTGACACATGTGCTATAAGTAAACATTGACTGCAACAGTCATATTTACAGTGTTTTGTAAATACCTCATCATGGTCGTCATTCATTATCAGTTTTTTTACGGAAATATAATGACGCCGTTGGATTGTTTGTTCATGCAGAAGTAAAACGCTGCACTTATTTAATTATTTTGGCCGGTAAACACTGGGGAGCAGGTGGGTTTGAACAGATGTGGCCGTTTACATGACTTCAATAGTCTGGCCTTCATATCTGCTCATTGCTGGTAAACACCTTTGACAACGTGCACGCTCGCTGGAGCACACAAAGCCTCGACTTGGCTAATCCAAACTGACAATGCGGCGATCGCAATGACCTCTTTTCTATCGAGTCAAATTGAAGATGAGTTTAAGCATCCCCATAATCTTGCCCAGTGCCTGAAGTGGGAAAAATGGGGGGAATTTTGACTTCCTGTTCAAGTATAGCTAAGCACCAGTGGTGGGGTGACTTTATTTTTTCTACAATTTATGACAAATCACATATTAGTCTGAGAAATTTGGGTCAAATTGGTTGTCAGGCAGATGAAGACAAAATGGAAACGTAGACGATTTTTGAAAGCGAAGTACTGAATTTTCTGGACTATACGTTTTTTAAAAAATATATAATTCTGCTACTACTACCAATACTAATAATATATATTTTTTACTAATACTCAACTGTGACTTATACGATTTTTTATTTATTTGGAAACACAGCCGATTTTTGAAAGAGAAGTCCTGAATTTTCCGGACTATACGTTTAAAAAAAAAAAAAAAAAAAAAAATATATATATATATATATATATATATATATATATATATATATATATATATATATATATATAATTCTGCTACTAATACCAATACAAATATATATTTTTTTTTACTAATACTCAACTGTGACTTATACATTTTTTTTATTTTTTTTTATTATGCTACCATTATCTGAAAAACCTTATGTTAACAGATACCTATTTATCCAGTTGTTCTCCATTTTATTATTGTTGCTTTAATGGTTATTCTTGGTTTCTGATAAAATAAAAAAATAAACTGACCCCCAAAATGCGACTTATATTCCGGTGAGACTTATAATTCATTTTACAAAGTAACAATATTCCCTCATAATGATAGAGGCACTTAAGCCATGTGCTAGTGATATGACTAATTGCAAATTATGATTTATTTAAGAGGGAAAATATTTTTTATTTAGCAATCCAATAAAACCACAAGTGATGGAAAAACATATTTTGTTCATAGAAAATGAAAGCATTTAGAAATCAATGATGGAATTTTCATCTGTTTAAAATGTCACCCTTCAAATGGCGTTTTCCTTTGAGTGCATTCTTAGGATGGTTTACTGTGAATATCATCCTGAATTCAAAATGGCAGAGTGTTTACTTGCTGAAAGTTGCTATATTGCTGTCACCTGCTCATGTCCGCCAATACGCACTTCCGAAAATCAGTTTTTTCAATTCCCCCTGTAATATTAAAGTAAGACACTACTTTGTAACAGGTTACACCCAACCACCTTGATATCCAATCACATTTAAACCGCATCATCGCGAACTCACGCGAGGGAATGTGGAGAGGGTGCCGATGCCAAGTCATCCACATCTTTCCTCTTCTGCATCCTATGGCTCTAACTTTGCCAGAGTCCTTGGAACTTGCCAAATTTGGTCACGCCTGCTTAGCTTCCTGGCCTAATTTAGCCAGAAAAGAAAATAAGACACAGATGTATACAAAGTTGGTGGTGCCAGTGGAGAGACAGCTAATGGCTTCATCTTGACCCTGCGCTCGCAGCGGGGCACAGGTGGGGATAATTAGAGCTCCCTCGCCGCTTGCTCTGTTCTTTTTCACTTGCGATCAACAGGAAGGATGCTGCGGGATGAGCTAAGCCCCTCCCAATATCATCACCTTCATGATAGCAACCATGCATCTAGATCATTGGTGTCAAATGTGCAGCACGGGGGCCAGAAGTGGCCCGCTAGGGGCTCCGATCCGGCCCGCAGTATTATTCTGCCTGACGTAGCTCTTTCAAACTGTACGTACGTAATTTAATGCTGTCATGTTTTCGACAAGGTAGCCGCAAAACCAGATAATTTTTTGTTGTGCTTACATTACCCCTCTTTGCTTAATTTCCTTTTTGTCGTCCTATTTGTTCATTCAAAACAGTGCTTACAATGGCAGCCAATGAGTGAATAGGGATGAAATGCCCCAAAACTAAAGGGGAGTAACCTGGAAATGTCCCAAAAATAGAAGAAACTGACAAACAAAGAACAGTCCTCAAAATCAATAAGAAATGATCCAAAAATTACTGTAACTGACCTAAAATGGAAATTAATTTAAAAAAAGAAATGATACAAAATGAAATCATTGCCTGCAATTGACAATACCCAATTCGCTTAAACTGGCTGTGGATGCTCATCTTTCATTCCCATTGACAGCGCCAGATGTCCAATCCATTTTAATTGGAGAATTCATTCGCCCCTACCAGTCATAATGGATTGGGGATTGGACATCAGGGGTGGCAAGTCAACTTTTTGGGCCAAAAATTAAAATGGCCCACATGAGATCTAGGCATGAACATGGCCCGCGAACCAAACTGAGTTTGACACCCCTTATTCTAGATCACTTGTCAAAGTGGCGGCCCGGGGGCCAAATCTGGCTCGCCGCATCATTTTGTGTGGCCCGGAAAAGTAAATCATGAGTGCGGACTTTCTGTTTTAGGATTAAATTAAAATGAAGAGTATAGATGTATATTAAATTTCCTGATTTTCCCCACTTTTGAAATAATAATTGTAGTTTTTTAATCCATTTTCTGTTTTTAGGTCAAAAATCATTTTGCAAAATCTAAAAATATATAAAAAAAGATAAAATAAACATTGTTTTAGATCTATAAAAACCTGAATATTCACGGTTTTTAATCCAGTTTTTTTTATTCATTTATTAAAAAAATCTAAATATTATATCTAAAACGGTCCGGCCCACGTGAAATCAAGTTGACGTTAAAGCGGCCCGCGAACCAACCCGAGTCTAACACCCTTATTCTAGATGCTGCCAATCAGTGTTTTGTGTTAGCAACCATGGATGTTTGGAAACAGAAACCCTGTCAAGATAGTCCCATTGGAAAAAGGAGCTCCTGGCATGAAATTCTGTCAAGCTAATGTGAGTGAAAGCAGCGAAATAAACGCAGAGGGACCAAAATAGAGGCACGGAAGAGAGGGTTCATCTCCTAATGTAAAACTCCTAACAGGGCATGCACTTTTTCCTTCAGTCTTGGGTGACAAAATTGCTTAAAAGAAGGTCTGGCACATTTTAGAATATATCTTTCTGAACTCCAGATGTCTGCAAGAGCTACGGAAATTGACCTCTTGTACTCTTTTTTTTTTTTTTTTTTATGTTTAGCACAGTGGT